>NC_079446.1:24177276-24317276 GCF_903798145.1 Danio aesculapii
GAGGATTCCCGCACTATTTTTGATAAAAGAGATATTGATACTACATCTCTCTTTATACCATAAAATATACATTACACTTTTGAGCTTTCTTACTTCTACGTAACTGGAGTCTTTTTACATTATAAAATTGTAATCAGTTAATAAATATAAGTGTTATTGTATTTTATATCCGAGAAAACAGCAGCTCCTCCGGCTATCGGTCTACATATGGTCTATGTACGTTAGGTGGCAGTAAGTTGCTGCGCAGCTTTTAGACCAAAACATCCGAAGAAGAAAGTTCGGAGGTCACCACTGCGTCGACGCTTGCTAGCTTGTTCTTTGCGCTCACTCTTTTACAATGGCAAAACATCACCCAGATTTGATTTTTTGCAGAAAACAGGCTGGAGTGGGTAAGGTTTATTTTTCATTAGACCCTAAACAATTTCTTTGTTTAATGATCCAACTTATAGCAAACAATAAGTGAGATTTTACACTCGCGCTACATCAGATGAATGAACAATAAGGTTCAAATCTAAGCGGAGACGGTTCATTTAATCGTGTAACTTTAGTAAGCTGATAAAATAGCTCCCTTACAAAGTCCACGTATATGATGCTATTTAATCAGATATTTGATTGGAGAAATAACTATGTTTAAGTCTTTGTGGGAGCCGATGTAAACGTGCTTTTGTCGTTTGTTTACAGCGTCCCCAGTCGTTGGAGGGCGGAATTGTCATGCAGGGTTTCAGATACTTATAACGAGAGTTTACACACAAACAAAACTTAACTTTATTGACCATCAAGTGGTTCCAAACCTTTGAAGTTTTCTGTTGAACTCAAACTATGTTTTTGTAGCGTGTTGGTAAATACAATTTAAATAAATGCAGGGTTTCACAATTCATGTTGTCCCAACACAAATCGATTAAGTTAACAAAGTGGATTGAACATAAAACAATTAAGTTGTCTTTCACTGGACAACACGACAAAAGATTAATGACCAACATAATATGTGTACAGTTATTTGCATGTTAGCGTCAGACTTTACATTTACAGCCTGAATTGACATACTGACAAATTATTTTGCATATTTTCTTTCCTTGGTATTTATAGTCTTAATATTACCTTTACGTCATTTGTTTTGTACTTTTTACGGTTTAAATATGCACGAGTTCAACAATTATACATCTGTTTAATCTGAATTGATATTTATTTCCTTTGCAGCCATTGGAAGACTGTGTGAAAAATGTAAGTTTTACTTTGACTAATTTTCTATTCATGAACGGTTATCAGTAATATATTTTATGTAACAAGGTATAATCTATATTAGACTATATATTTGTCACATCAAGAAATTGATGGATTGATGACATATTTATCATGTACTTATATTTAAGTCATTTTAAACCCACAAGGAATTTGTTGAAATTTGTAACACAGCTAGTGATATCACAGAGTTTATCCAAGAACCAACCGCTTCAAAATTCTGTCATCATTTACTCAGCCTTTCTCATTTCAAAGAAAAAATTTTGTTTGAATTTTCTTTTTTTGAACATATTTTGAAGAAAGCTGGAAACCTGCAACTGTTGACTTCCATAGTATTTGCTTTCCTATCAAAGTAAATAGTTACAGGTTTCATTTTCCTGTAAAATATCTCCTTTAGTGTTCAACAGAAGAAACTAGGCAAGTGAATAGTGAGTAGTTTTTCATTTTTGGCTGAACTATTCCTTTTAATAATGTAAAGAGATCAAAAACAGAACGACAGAATTATTGTTTATTTGAGGGGGTGATACTGCTATGATGTTATGCTCTTTAACACAAATGTGTGTTTTCTTTTCCAGGTGATGGCAAATGTGTGATCTGCGACTCTTATGTCAGACCTTGCACTCTGGTTCGTATTTGCGATGAATGCAACTATGGCTCTTACCAAGGACGCTGCGTGATCTGTGGAGGTCCTGGAGTGTCTGATGCCTATTACTGCAAAGAGTGCACCATCCAGGAGAAAGACGTGAGTACATCTGCTCTACATTTGCCCAAATTAGTGTTTGACTGAACTGTATGAGACAGGGGTGGAATACATTTTCCATTTGTCAGTAGTTTGAGTAAACTTCAAACGTCATTATGTGGTTTTAGATGTTTGCATTTTGTTACGTTACTTATTAAAAGTTTGAAATCTCAATTCAAAAATCCAAATGATTAGAGGTGGCAAACTTTAGGGTCTTTACCATTTGATTACAATTCTGGGAGTTACGATCCCAATCCAAAACGTATATTGTTTGTTTTTTCGGTAATACATTGATAACACTGTAATAATAATTACTAATATAATAACTGCACACTATGAATCATATAATAAGCATTAGAAAATAGTTAATTCATCATTTAAGCATTAACTCTGCATTAATAAACAATAGTAAGCAGTTAGTTTATAAATGCTTCTAAGTAGGCCCACACAAATTTTAGCTTATGATTGAGTCTATTTATGTATTTACTTATGTAAATGTTTTTAAATATTATTTCAGTAATATTATTGACAAATATGCAAATGTTTATGATTATGTACAATGCAGATTGTAAGTTAATAGTTTCTGTCGTTTAGTGGATGTATGCCATGAGAAACTTGCTTTGTTTAGTAAACAATAGGATCTAATTGGATTTGCATTGCAAACCTTAAAATAAAAAGTAAAAAGGGTGTTTGTTTTATTAATTATGTTTTAAGTATTTAATTACTAAATTACTAAGAATCAATTTTATTTCTAATAATATATTTATAATTTGATTTATATACAATACATATGCAATGGCTTAATGATTGCATTTTCATTATTTGTAAATATTTTAAAAAAAATTGTTACAAAATTAAGTGTGGTATTGTTTACAAAACGTCTATTTTTAAGAGTAGTTAAGTTTTTAAGATCAATTTTAATGAGCAAGTAAATTATTAAACTATTTAGACATCTTATTTGTCAGGCATATGGTAATAGCTACTCTTGTTAATAAATGTTTTAATATTAAGTCACTACTGTAATTCAGTAGTAATTTATGTATGCACTAAACAAAAGCTTGGAATCTCAATTCAAACACCCAAGTGATCTTATTTTTTGCCTAGGTCTGTTAATCCTTTGAAAATACAATCACAGTGGAAAACTGCTTACAAATAGCAGTAGATGTATAGTTATAGAAAAAGATCTCAATTAGCATTTAACCATCCTAATCAGTATTCAAAAATAAAATTGGTGTGTCCCAAATCATAATATGCTGAAACGAGTATTCCAAAAGTTACCTGGAGGCTGTTTGTCAAGTGCAGATCTGTGTACACTATACTGCCCAAAATACATTGTGTGTTGAATATGAATTGCATTAGAACTACAGACATGTATAAGTGAAAGAAGCAGTTAAGTAGAGAGGCTTAGGTAAATAAGTTTGAATGACTTAATTACTTTCTAACCTGATGTAAAATATTTATTTAACGTTTTCACATTTTATTTAATGCAATAGAGTGAACTTTTTAAAAGATGCTGTTGGTCATTAACTTCTAAATGAATAATTGTGCAAACCCCTGATGAGATTTCTTTGCATGAAGGACATATTAACCTGTAGGAAATTAAATATAAATAAATGTGGATGATGTGACAAGGCGAATAATAGTGACAAGATGATTCATTATAACAAAGAACAGATTGGTCTGTTAATGAATTAGTAGTACAGTATGTCCCAAAGCTTAAATACTCGTCTTAAACACACACAAAATATGTACGTTTTGTTCATAAAAACATAATTTAGGTAAGCGAATTAATGACCAGTAACCATTCGCATGTTTTTTTTTTTTGGTTGAAATGGTTTTTAAAAAAAAGAAAATAAATTCATTTAGATTTGTGCACTCATCCAGTAACAAAACAAGTGTAGTCTTTTAGTAATATAATTACAAAACAAGTAATTCAATATATTGTTTAGTTACACAATTTACAGAGGCTTCACAAAATGACCGAATTTTTTTTAGTCATCCACTCCAAATAATCTAAGAATTGTGTTTATCCAGAATCATGCAGCTTGTGTTATTGTAAGTTTCTGAAAAAAGTTTCTTTTTCTTTGTCACACAGAGAGACGGCTGTCCCAAGATTGTAAATCTGGGCAGCTCAAAGACTGATCTGTTCTATGAAAGGAAAAAATACGGCTTCAAGAAGAGGTGAAGAAAGAAACGGAAGGAGGTTTTTTTTTGTCAAAGTAGCTTTTTTGTGCAAGATTTTTTCATTTTGTTATCAGACTTAATAGAATAAACAGATGTTTTTAAATAGTGTGATGATTTACTTTGTTGTAATTGTCATGTTTTACTTAAAGTTATCAATGTTTAAAATTAAAGATGACAACTTTTTTAAATGAGATATTTGTAACCTTTTATAACTCCAGAACGCTTTACTTGTATTTTTATACACAAACTGCATCTGGCATGTAATTCAACATGACTTTGTAGCTTCTCTCTCTCTCCTTCCCTGTCACAAGGAGGACAAAATGATATCAAACACATTTAGTGATGCATTATTAAAATAATACATTATATTAACAATATTAAATGTAATTGTTAAAATAATTTATTGCAACTGAGCTAATGTTCACACAAGTGTTATTAACTAATGATAAATACCATGCTATTTGTCAATAAATCTTAGTTAATGCAGTAACTTAATTAAAGGAGACCAGATCTAACTAAGATTCCCACTTTATATTAGGTGGCCTTAACTAATATGTACTTACACTGAATTTAACCATCTGCTACAATGTACTTATTGTGTAAATACATGTTTTTACATTGTACTTATGATTAATTAAATACCAGCATGTATTTACATAAGAAAATATTTCCTGTAACTACATTTGTAATTACACTGTTGACCATCCCTTAAACCTTAACCCATATCACCAAACCTCTTCCTATCCCTACCCATATCCCTCCTCGAGCGCACCAGAAATGTTCTGCAATACATTATGAACACGGTAAGCACATTGCATGTGTTTTTTAATGCAAGTAAATAGTAGTTAAGGTCACCTAATATAAAGTGGAACCTTGAATTGTGTTAAAACAAAGATTGAACTGGTTGTATTACCCTTGTTATAATGTATAAATTATTTATATTTAAAGGAAATCGAATGTTGATTTACAATTAAATTCATAAGAGTTGATAACTGAGTTTATATAAAGCAGATTCAATATGTGTGTGTGTGTATATACATACATTTTCTAGTTCTTAACCCTGTGCAAGGCTTATTTTTAAGATTGTGGCTTTGCAATATATGGACATATTCATTTTTATTTTATTTCTTTATATTACACTGTAAAAAAAGTTAGACATTTCATTTCTAAAAATCTGTGTAAGGTTACAGTTTGCCAGAATACCATTTGAACATTGTAACTAACCCTGATTGAAATATAATGGATGCTGATGAAAGACTCTAGTATAGACTGAAATGCCGCATGAATGATAGCACTCTTTGTCGGACTAGAGTTTGTTTGGGTGGACTGCTGTGTATCGGAGAGTGTCACACTGCCTTTTATTAAATCCCTCCTCCTTCCCTTATGCAACTTTTTCTTGGCATCTGTCTGCGTTACACAATGCTGCTCCCCCATCTGAAATTTTAGATTCAGTCTCAATTCTTGCAATTTCTACAGAATGTTTAAAAGAACATCAGTAAAACAAATCAATTTTTTAATAATATGTACAACATGAAACCAAGACATTCAACAACATTTACAAGTCAAAAACATTTAAAAGACAATCCAAAAAGAAAAGACTTCCGAAACGGACAATTAGAAAAAGATTTTTTTGTACATGAACAAATTACTACATATTCAACCAAGATTCATATCAGAGTTAGTCACGGTTCCTTTCAGAACAGCCTGCATTTGCTTTCTCATCTTACACTTAGAAAGAAAGCTTGAGGAGAAACGACAAACTGAAGGTACGCTTTTAAAGAGTTTCTACAGACTGCAAGCCTGATTTAAGTTAAGTCATTGTGTACTAGCCACAAAAAAGCTTCAGATTTTTAATCAAATTAGCTTTGGTCAAGCTCACATTACAGCAACTGCCATTCTGAAAAAAACACATGAAAAAAAGGACAAATGGGCCTCACATTGAGTACTGACATTAAACTTCCAGCCGAACTTCTACTTCATGACAATACACAGAGCAAAAGACATGACTTTGTGACACTTAAGACCTGACCCTTTATCTTCTTTCCCTGATGATAAAAAAGGACAGAGACTAAATGTGTGCCTAAAATGAAAAAGCAGGAAGGTGGCAAGCAGAGGTTTGCATTTGGTTTCTGATATGTAACACACTGGTGCTTTTATAAACAGTCATGCTGCTCAAGACACGTATGGATCCTCCTTATCACTGCAAAAAAACTTTTGTTAAATATTTGATAGTTATCTGAAAAAAATATATCCTATGATACAAATGAAAAAGAAATCCTTTATATAAGCACTTCATTTGATTTGCCCTAAATACATATACAAGACCAGGTCACGTGTACAGCGTGGTATTTCTGTACATAAACTGACCTCCATGAGTCCCAGAAAAAGGCGAACTACCATCCTGAAGTAAACAAATTAAGATTTTAAAAGATCTACAGACTTGCTTTGACAGACTGTATCTAAAGTTTTCTGCTCACGTCAAGTTAAAGACAGACAAAACCTTTTTTTTTTACAGACATGATATATTTACATTTCCAGCCAACAGTTTTGTTGTTTAGGTTAATCTGTAATTCTTTAAATGCAATTCAAACTCCTCATATTTCTATAATCGCCTCTTTTACAGTTCACACTCATACATATGAAAGTACACTGAAAACAAATGAAGTCGTTGTTTATGAATGCAGACTTTTGACTTCTAGTGCACGTTATTCCCTAAAACTACTTTGATGCCATAAAACCTGTAAACGAGCAAATGAGGAAGACCTTTGTTTCTACATTGGTGTAAAGCACTTCAAAGCTCAGAAGAATATATTGGGTATGCCATTGCATTAAAATGAAAGAAAAAGAGCTGTTGACCAGGTTGCTAAGCACATGATCGTCACTTAGCTCTACAGTCTGAATCATTCACCTGAATCTATCCTGTCTTCTCCTCTTTGTTCCAAACTATTATTCATTTATTGCCTTTCAACAATGCAAATGAATCAATAACTGCTCAGATGTCTTCTTCCGGTCTGCTTGAAAAAGAAGAGAAAGCAAAAGTTGTTAATCACATACTTTAATAGCAGTGTAGTGCCTCATTTATCACAGGCAGTGGGGATTTTTATATGCAAATGCTCCGTGTTTGCAATTGTCCCTTACAGCAGTCCGTATTTGGCTTCATATCGTGCCACTGTGTTCTTGCAGCGCCCAAAGTCCTTGCGCAACTCTGCCACTTCCTGTCTGAGCGCTGAGTTTTCCCTCTCCAGAAATGCTGCTCGAACTGTGATCTGATTCTCTTTCAGACGCCTGGCATCCCGTGAACGTTTGGCTGCAACATTGTTCTTCTTCCTCCGCTGCCAGTATTTCTCATCCTGAAATAGTGTGTGAATATTAAAAGGAATATTTGAAAACCTTTCTTTGTTTTTAAAATGGCACAGTGTTGTTAAAAATTATGCTTGCATGGTTTTATGTCTTTTGAAGTGATCGACATGAAACTGGAATTTAACATCTCGTGACTTTACGTTTAGGGTGTAGCTGTGTAATTAGGTTTGGGCCTGAGGCACAAATGCTGGTTTGGCTTTATTCCTTAGTCATAGTCAAGTATTTAGCACGCTGGTATTTAGAGCAGTACAATTTTTGTATCATCCAGACTCCATTTTATTTGTATATATAACTTTTATCATTGTTTACTTTTCAGTTTTAAGGGGAAAAAATAAATGTTAACTTCACATAAAAAATGTTCAATTAAAAAAACACTTTTGGATAAATTATTTTATTTTGAACAAAACTAATTAAAAAAACACATTTGTTTTGTGTTTTCACTTTTGGTTAACTAAAATGACCCTTATTTAATCTTATTTTATTTCCGGTAGTTGTTATTAATTACTGAGAACTGAAATTAAGAAGACCAAGTTTTGGTTCAATTTAATTTAATGAGCCTAAAAAATAAACTATAATAAACTATATAATAACTGCTTTCTTATTGTCTGTACTCTCAAATGACATTATTACTCCAGTTATTATTGCTTTAATTACTATTACCATTAATAATAATAAGTCATTCATTCATATTTTTGTCGGCTTAGTCCCTTTGTTAATCAGGGGTTGCCACAGCGGAATGAACCGCCAACTTATCCAGCATATGTTTTACGCAGCGGATGCCCTTCCTGCTGCAACCATCACTGGCAAACACCCATAGACTCACATTCACACACATACACTACGGACAATTTAGCTTATTCAATTCACCTATATCACATGTCTTTGAACATGCAAAGCAGTTACCTCCTTGCTGTGAGATGACAGTGCTACACACTGTGCCACACAGTAAAATGGGAAAACTAATCATAAAAATACTGTAAAATTACTAAAACTTTAAAATTATGAAAGAAGTTTTCCTATGGCTTTATTTTTTCAGGTAAAAAATAAGATCTCCCTTATAGTTTATAAAAGTTCCTCATAGTTTAAACCCTGCCTTAAGGGCAACTGTGTTTACCTTCTGATCCTCAGGCACAAACACTTTCTTCGCCTTTTTGATCATAGGCTGCGGCTTCAGCTCCTCCTCGGAGAAGCGATGTTTGCGGGGATCGAAAAGTTCGCCTCCAGGAATGCTGGAGAGCACGAGGTCTGTGGGATCTGGCTCGAAGTTCACGTCTACCTCGATTTCATCTGGATTAATGGGATCTGGTGTCATCCGGTTCTCTTCTGTGGAGAAATGTGAATTAAGAAATGCCAACAATGAAATTACATTCAAATCTAGTACAGTTTTATTACTTCCAGACACATCTTGCCATTTTGATTAGGTATCTCTAAATGTCACCATCTCTACTCTTTAAGTCTTACTATCAGATCTTCACGATAAACAGATTAACCATGTAATGGATTTATACTCGGGTTGTGACAGAAAGCACACAGTGTTCTGGTCTGACAGACCTGCTTTGTTGTCTGCTGAGCTCAAGCTGGATGTGGTGATTGTGACCACTTCCTCTTCACAAGGATCCAGTGCCATGACAGGTAGCAGAGTGACTGCTGGGGCTGTTTTAACTGCAGAGGTTGTAGATGGTTCCTCTGCCATCAGCTGTATGTTTTCCTTCTCACTGCTCTTTTGCTCATTCTCTGCAGCAGGAATGCCGTTTTCCATCAGAAACTCCTCCAGATCCATGTACTCCAGGTGGAAAGTGTCTCCATCATAGGGGATGGTCTTTTCCCAGATGGCTGGCGTTAAGGCGGCTGAAGGCCCCATTTCACTGACCCCTCCAGACTCCACACTCTCAAACAGCTTCTCTTTATCATTTTCTGAAATATAAAATAATTAAACACTAAATCATAATAATATGTACAGTATTGTGCATCAGACAGACTGCTACTAACCAAACACATACAGTGTTTGCATTCTAAACACCACATTTAAAGGCATAGTTTACCCCAAAAAACTGTCATCGTTTACTCACCATGTACTTGTTCCAAACCTGTTTGGTTTTTTGTTCTGTTGTACACAGAAGGTGATATTTTGAAGAATGTTGGGGGAAAAAAACACCTTTGATTTCCATAGCATTTTATTTGTTCTTTAACCCTTGCTTACCCTTGTTATATTTGTGACTGTATTTAAAAGTGGTGCTACCACTGCTTTTCTTAACCCTAAGTGAATCATGTGCAATGTCAAATTTCACTTTCATTATGATTCCATAATCTTATACCTTGATACCACAGGTGACTAATCCTCAAAGATAACCTAACCGAAAACAGTTGTATTAACAACACTTTAACTCCAATAGCAAATGTGTTGTTTAAGCATTAAATAACACAACTAGCACTTCTCATATTCTTTTATCCCGTGTTATACTGAATATTTTCTTTTCATGACTGGATTCTGTCCATGTTTTTGAATCACAGAAGTCATTGGGCTCAACAGATGGTTTATATTTTTCATCCGTACTCCCAAATTTCTCATACTGTCCTTTTAAAATTTAGCTTAAGGGATGTAGAGTGAGATTTATCTGTTGATCAGTCATGTTCCTCTATTGTCACGTATGGTTCACATTAGTTTGGGTATCAATTGCTGCATGGTGAACGGAGAAAGACCCTATGAAGTAAGGAACGGAGTAAGGTATTGTACTTTTTTAATTATAATAATTATTATAATTAATTATTATATAATTATTCATATTTTCCAGTACCAGTATACCACAGAACTCTAGTGTGAAACATTAAGCAAAAAATTGATGACCCAGGATTAAATTTACCCAGGGTTAACTGGTTCGATAGTGAACCAAATTCAAGTCTGATATTTAGATCTACAAGGCAATACAACTCCTGTTTTACAGTAACAAATCTTGAAATTGTAAAGTTCATGTACTTGATAGGGCAGGCCCGTTGGCGCAGTGGGTAGCACAATCGCCTCACAGCAAGAAGGTCTCTGGTTCTAGCCCCGGCAGGGTCAGTTGGCATATCTGTGTGGAGTTTGCATGTTCTCCCAGTGCTCGCGTGGGTATAGGTGAGTATAGGCGGTATAGGTGAATTGAATAAGCTAAAGTGTAAGCCATAGTGTATGTGTGTGTAAGAGTGTGTGGGTCTTTCCCAGTATTGGGTTGCAGCTTGAAGGTCATCCCCTGCGTAAAAAATGTGCTGGATAAGATGGCGGTTCATTTCACTGTGGAAACCCCTGATTAATAAAGCGACTAAGCCAGAAAAAAAAGAAAGTTTATTTATTTATGAAAAAAAAAAGATTTCATCAAATGACTAACTAGATCTACTAAGGTCGGCAGAACCAACAAGTCTAGAGAACCGTACATTTTACTTCAAATGACCCTCTTAGATATGCTATAGATAAGATGGAGCATACAAAAACGAGTATTACCTTTATAATAATGACATGTTTATTACTACAAACAGACGATATCCCACTAGGCTAAATCATTGAAAAGATCGCGGACTTAAAGACTGATTCATTCAGAGGCGGGCATCTTTAGTTCCATCCAGTTTCCAGCCCAGCAACCGTGACATATTGAGTGCAGCGGACCAAGTTATAAATAACGCAGATAAACATGTTCCGTATTTACATAACGTCTCTCGGTATATTACCATACAGGTCGCCTATGGCGAGTGGATAGTGCCACGGATAACCGAACGAAGGAGACAGTCGTGTACTTTTACGTCTGAGAGGGTTACGTCGCCTCAGCAGTCGTGTGATAAGCACGTCGCCTCATACACATCTGAGACTGACGTCGCCCCATCAAACGTGTGACAAGCACACCGCCTCAAACACGTCTGACACTGACGTCGCCTCAACAAAGTGTAATAAGCATTTCCCGACATAAGTGTCATGTGACGCCAAATAATAAAGTAACCTTAGGTTGTTGTTTTACTACCAATTTATATTTATTATTTCATATAATTCACCATCACTATAAACGTGGTTTTAAGTTTAGCTCGAACAAGTTATCATTATATTATTCTGAGATGTATAATTCCTTTATGTTATGTTTATGTTGATTTCTTGAGTCATTCTGACCGTGAAATGTGCGAAAATACTTGGCCCTTAAAAGAAGTGCAATAGGGGGTATAGCCTTTTGCATATTTAAAAAAATATATAGGCCAACTGTATAATGTATTGTGTAAAAGCTGTTATATGGCACGTTTCGTCCACAGACTAACTAAAAAAATAAACCCAAAACCATAAAATGCTCAAATTTGTTGCTGAGAAATGCTCTGATTATTTTTTTGTAAATCAATTCACATTTCCACATGAAAAGATTCACGTTGGACACTAGATTATAAGGACTTATTTATCAGTAAAGCATATAATGCATCACATGAGTTAATTGTATAAGGGATACATGTCACATTGACATATCTCCTGTTCAAACAAAAAAATTAACAGCTATTCCTCCATGAGATACCCATCCGAAGGCCTGTAGAGATCGCGAAGTGCCACTTGATCCAAGCCGGGATAATGCCAACCCTACGAGGACCTGAGAGGTGATGCGTAAAAAACGGACTTTGTGGACAAGATACACACACAGGCTATATATACACACACACATGGTTGTATCATACACAGGCAGCATTTTTAGAAGCACTAGGCTATATGTTTATGTGACGTAAATTATTGTCAAAAGCACTATACATAAAAACTTTAAATGAATGAAAAATCTTAAATTATGGTAAATATAACTGTTTCTGAGCTGCAGCCCTAGTTCATAATATTATAATGCATAAATGATAAATAATACTGTATTATACTTGTTAACTAATCAATGTGCGTTTTCAGCACAGGATGTGTTATATTTTGACTATGTTATTTTATATTTTGATTTAGTTTAGCCTTATAGAAGACAAAACATTACTTCTGACATATTTAGTCATCTGAATCGTTTTAGGCTACTTTTGTCTAGTTTTAGTCAAATTTCATATGATTTTAGACAACTGAATCTACTCTGGATTTAACGAATACACATTTTCTAAGAAATTGTTGTACTATGCATTTTCTGTGGTCGTATAGCTATGCTTTGTAAAAAGTTTCATTTGGCCACATAAATCTGTCTGCGACTAGTGTCTACATCTTCCTGGCGACAGCCCGGGGAAGAAGACTACCGGTAAACAGTCTTTTTTAACGTTAGAGATGCATCCAATGCTTTTTAATGGGCTCACTTAACCCCACCCCTCACATTGATGTCACTAGCTCCATTGAGTACATTGTGTCTGACATTGCATCACTGAGACGATGCAATCTCAGCTTGCATCATCAAGGCTGCATCCAGATACTATTGACTTAAATGCATTTGGTATACAGAGTCACACAAACTATGAAAATGATACTTGTGCCACGCTGAATATCATTAGATATTGTGATTTTTTTTATTTGTGTGTTCATCAAATGTATTGTGTAAAAAAAAAAAAAAAAAGGAATGCAAAGGCTGTGGAGCAAGTAATGGAAACTACTGTTAAAAGAAAATTAGCCAATAAATGTAATATATTTATTCTGAAAAAAAAAAGCTCAATTGTTTTTATTGGTAAAAAACATTATATTCATGTGTTCCATAAATAAAATTTTTTTATAGATTATTTTTTAAACAAATCTGTATAACATTTATAGATTTGTTTGCACAGATCTGCGCAAACTTTCTTTTACGATAATAATCACATATTAAACAAAATTTGACAGCACTTTGTGTATTGATTAAAAAAAACTGTAAATTTAGTCGCAAAATAAAAAACACAATGATCCAGTCAATGCAGTGTGTTTAGCAATGGTATTTGTGTCTCATGTTTTTAATCAGTGAGGTTCTAAGCCTTGTGAGTCAAAAAATGTACAGGTTCTAACCAGATTTACCAAGCCAGCCATGACTTACAAATCTTACAAGTCTATCGTTAAATTTATCCCTCCAGACAGCAATTTTCTTTGCAATCTCTTTCTCACACGTAAAGAAACCTTAAATGAAAGAATGAACAGGATGTTGTTAAAAAAATGTATTGGACTAAAATATACATGACACTAGGGGTGGGCGGTATACCGGTGTCATAGTCATCACCGGTGTGACATTGCGCCACGACATGGATTTTCTAATACCGTCAATACCGGTATAAATCAATTATGCGCCTTGAACGGCTGCATTTACATCAATAATAGCTAATTCTAAATAATAAGGCATTCAATTTTCTTCAAACATTCAGTTGTGGTCTGAATACATGTCCTTATACTACAGGGCTCGAAATTGCAACCATTTTGGTCGCATGAGCGCCCGAAATTTAATCTATGCGCCCTCATAATATATTTGGGAGCATTTGTGTGTCTGAATTAGGGCTGTGACGGTAATGGAAGAAATCATGCGGTATGTCGGTTAACCGCGCAGATAGATATATAAAAATAAGCATTTTTAACGCACCGCTGTAATTTCTATATATCCCAGTCCCTTTATCAACATTTTTAACAAGTCATTATTTTAAAGAATATGACTTGAGAATATGATTTTACCTCAGCGCTGCACTTTTCTCCTTCTCCCTCCCACTGAGTTCAGGTGACGGAGTGTTGTGAAGTAGTTAAACTCTCCTCAGTTCAATTTACAGTGTCAAACTGGCACAGGAATATCAGTATATTAATATTGGCTTTGCTAAAAGTCTAATCAAATGTAGGTATTTTTTTACAGAAGCTATAAACAGACGCGCATGCTGCAACCGGTGATGAGTCAACAATCGCATATATTTGACTTATTTAAAGTAGGCTATAGGCTATAGCATATAATAATTTTGTGTAAAGACATTTCTAAAAAATGTAGCTAATATATCACAGGGGTTTGTATAGCAATTACAGTGGAGCATTAATTAAATCCTTTTTTTCCCGTGGAGCGAAACAAACACACAGTTGTGTAGCGGATGGAGACGCACAAAAATATACAATTCAGATATTTTCGTCGGCAGAAAAATATTCTTTGAACGAATTTTGTTTTGTACAATTTGTATCTTAGTTTTTGTCGGTCAGTTATTTACAAAATAAACAAGAATAACTAATAAACTTTGAGGTGAAGCGATGTGCCTCAGGGTCCGCTATATGCCGCGGCCAAAACACAAACTAAATACAATCGTAATATAAATAAAATAAAAGTGAAATATTCAGTTTCTAATATTTCGAATAGGCTGCTCTTTTAATTTTGATCATACAGTTAACAAAGATTCCATATTCGAAACTGAATATTTCACTTTTATTTTATTTATATTACGATTATTTAACAGACCAGTTTGTGTTTTGGCATATAACGGACCCTGAGGCACATCGCTTCACCTCAAAGTTTATTAGTTATTCTTGTTTATTTTGTAAATAACTGACCGACAAAAACTAAGATACAAATTGTACCAAACTAAATTCGTTCAAAGAATATTTTTCTTCCGACGAAAATATCTGAATTGTATATTTTTGTGCGTCTCCATCTGCTACACAACTGTGTGTTTGTTTCGCTCCACAGGAAAAAAAGGATTTAATTAATGCTCCACTGTAGTTGCTATACAAACCCCTGTGATATATTAGCTACATTTTTTATAAATGTCTTTACACAAAATTATTATATGCTATAGCCTATAGCCTACTTTAAATAAGTCAAATATATGCGATTGTTGACTCATCACCGGTTGCAGCATGCGCGTCTGTTTATAGCTTCAGTAAAAAAAGACCCACATTTGACTAGCCTTTTAGCAAAGCCAATATTAATATACTGATATTCCTGTGCCAGTTTGACACTGTAAATTAAACTGAGGAGAGTTTAACTACTTCACAACACTCCGTCACCTGAACTCAGCGCGAGGGAGAAGGAGAAAAGTGCAGCGCTGAGGTAAAATCATATTCTCAAGTCATAATCTTTAAAATAATGATTTGTATTAAAAATGTTGATAAAGGGACTGGGATATATAGAAATTACAGCGGTGCGTTAAAAATGCTTATTTTCTGTGGAGCGATTGATTTGAGTTAGTAGGTCTGCTTTACTAAAATAAGCTTAAAATAATAACAGCCTATGCTGGTTATAAAAAGGATTCAGTGTTTTCGTTTTGTAATCTAAATTTGTAATTTAAGTGGAAAATACATAGGGCAGGCCTTTTGTTCCTTTTATTTAGTTTATTCTGTTTTTCTATACAATCCTGAAACCTCACCTAAAGTTATAATAATAATAATGGCGCAGATGACAGCGATCATAACATGAGGTAAATGTTGATCCGCCAGCTGAGATCAATGGAGTGTTTTCGGAGAAGGTGCCCGAATCTCGATGCGTTGCATTCACCGCGTGTTCAGCGCAAATGTCCGCTAAATATAAAGTCTAATACTGTAGACATCATCGCCAAAGAAACTCACCTTTACTAAGTTTACACTGAAACTACGGCTCATAACAAAGAGCGGAATTGCGCTGGTGGTCATCGCGAGAATCCTGCTCTGTCTGCTCATAAATTGGTGCGGCTGACTCCCCTGCTTTATTCCACCAACACAGAGAAATGAAGATCAGCTCATAACGAGACTGAGCATTTACAATGAACCAAACCGAAACTTTTAAAGAGTGATAGAAGTGAGACTTTCTTTTGTCCGTTCTTCCTTGAGATGTATATTATTTTGCTATTGAAAGTAATACAGTGATATTATACCGTCACCGTTCAAAAGATGAAAAATACCGTGATATTAATTTTAGGTCATATCGCCCACCCCTACATGACACTATTAATTCTTTGGTATAGTATAAAAAACAGGTATATAACAAATGAGTGTTTGAGCTGTATTTTTGTTTTAAACAAATACAAACATTTTAAATGCCTTATGAAAACCATAAACATCTGAAATGTTTTTAGACACATACATTGTACTCCTGGAGGTCCTCCTCTTTTTCATTTAAATACACTAAGCTGGGAAGGACAACATCACTTGTCTAATACTTGACTTGATGCGAGTTTTGATAATACAAAAGTGTAGAAATTAGTCATACTGTATAATAATTACAACAAAAACAATAATTCACATAATAATACACATGATATTATCAAAATACCTGTCATTTTAAATATATTTTAAAATATTCTACAAATTGTATATTGCATTTTATATTTAAACCATACATTATAAGACTAAACAATAGAATAACATATTAGTTGAAGCTGCCCGCATGAATGCAGTAATAAATTGTTGATTACTGTTTATATTGAAATTAGCCTACATCTTGATATACACCAATTAACAACAATGCATTGTAATATTACAACACCCAAAAAATTTATTTTGCCTTTTTACTTTGAATTCTCATGGTCAAAATGCAGATTTCTGTATCATTCTGAAAGTGATACATTCAAATGGAACACAATTTAATCTGTTTTTAATAATTTATATATTTTTGTCGTTTTTATGTTTTTTACTTGCTTCTTTTAGGCTACTCTTGTTTATGTAAAGCACTTTAAATGACTATTTTTAAAGTTGTATTATTAAAATAAACTTGTCTTGCCTTGAAAGCTGCATAACAAAGCCTTAAAGTAGACTAGAAAATGATCCTTTAATGAGTGTAGACACTCATTTGTTGACACATAATAAGCCATTTCAAGACATAATTTGCTCGTGTATAATTTATGTATACAGCGATCTCAGGTGGTTAAGAACATGAAATTGACCTTCACATATATCCAATGCAGCTAAACCATAAGCCTGGCTTAACTGGCCCTATTATGTTATGTTTCTTCATTATCATGTGTTATAAAATATTCCTGCAATTTAATAGGCTACTAATTTGGTAACACTTTATAATAATAACTACACACTAATTAGCTTTTAAGCATCAGCAAATAGAGTTTATCATTTAAGCATTAACTTTACATGAATAGACATTATAAGCAGTTTAAACTACAAATACCGTATAACGTAAAAACACATGTATAATATGCTTAATAATTTCATACTTTGTTAATGATTTAATTTTTTAACACTAAATGATGTATTGCATTGTTTACAAACCAGCCATTAAAGAGAAGTTGGGTGTTTTTTAATCAATCACAACTTTTTGGATTAATAAACTATGATATGAACATAGATATTGTTTTCAGGCATTAAGTAATGCTTTATTTGGTAAAGTAAAGCTTTATTTGGACACGCGATGTGAGGCGGCGTGCTTAGGAGACGTCGTGTGAGGCGGTGTACTTAGGAGCCGTCGTGCTTAGGAGACGTCGTGTGAGGCGGCGTGCTTAGGAGACGTCGTGCTTAGGAGACGTCGTGTGAGGCGGTGTACTTAGTTAAGACGTATCATACACGTCAATTTTTTTTGCAATTTTCTTAAGTGCGTCGCCGCTACGTCGCCGCCTAAAATGGTTTTTATATGACGTCGCCGTGTCGTCGCCGCTACCTTGACGTCTGCCCTCCCATTCACTCCTATTCAAAATTCGACACGTTGAGGCGGCGACGTTAGGGTCGACTGCTCCTTCTCCTTCTCCATGTGAGGCTGAGAAGTGGCACTATCCACTCGCCATAGGTCGCCATTCATCATTGCAGAGAGCAGCGCCTGCAAACTGCGCAGCCTCGAGCGCCTGACCGACTGACTGATGCTGCACTTACCGTCGTCGCCTTCCAGAAGATTCGGCGGAGGGGTTTCCATTATTTTCTTTAAAACTACTGGAAATGCAGCCGAAGTTTCAGCGCCTGCGTCCATCGTGATGGAAATAGGCTTCACGTCCATTTCACCGACGCTTTTTTTGTGCAGCGCGTAACTTTAAAACCGACTTCAAATCCTTACGTTGGTTTAACTAGGACAAAAGACTATTTCTTCCATACGTTGTGTACACAAAACACGCACTAAACTTGCAATTACCTCGACGCGTCACACCTTTTCATTCTCAGAATCTACTCGCCCGTGTTTGACCTGATTCGACTTCCAGTGCAGTGTTTTAATATTCGCATTAACCACGCCTCTTGTTGAAGAAAAAAAATACAGTTTTCGGGGATCCTGATTGGTTGGTTTCGTTTTCATCTTATGAATAAGTAAACAGACGCAACTACAAATAGGCTTGTCAGCGTGTGTGTAGCGAAGACTTTACAAAGTCTCCTCTTTGGTCTGTCAAAACTAATTTAACGTATATTTTCAGTTGTGTATTAGAAAAACGTGTCACGAGACATATAAATACAAACTTTAATATTACAGGACTTTACACTTCTGTAGTTTACAACAAAACATGCTTCGTCATTGCTCATGCCTCGCGGGAGAACCGCCTGTTTCAGCCAGTAATGGGCTTTGGCACATGGCCCTGCACGTGCACTCACAACACGGTCACTGTGCACACAGCCAACCACAAAGCAGCAATAATAATGCAAAATATTGTCTATGTTTCATGTGTAACGTGAGGTTGTAAACACCTTGCCCTTGAGGTTATACTTGAGCGTATTATGCACATAACATATTTTGCACACGACACATTACAAATCAATATCTAGCAAGCCACTGATATATTTATTATTTGGACATTTTTATTTTTTAGGATATAGCATAGCTTTTAAAATATTTCAATTTCAGCCCCAATTTGCAAGCTTGTTCTAATGCAACGACAAACTTAAATAGTAATTATGCATACTATTTAAATGAGATTTCCCATTGCAGGATGCTCTTTACATTTCACAAAATACTAATACAGGCCAATCTAAATTCCACTTATGTCCCCTCACAAACTAGTTATTGCATTTTTAACAAACATTTTATAGTTTTATTGCATATTTATTGCAACATTGCCATAAAATTAATTGCAAAGATTTCTAGTCAGTCATAATTAACGTTATTGTTGCGTACACGCCCCCGCCTCCAAAATAATAATAAAATCTTTATACATATATATATATATATATATATATATATATATATATATATATATATATATATATATATATGTGTGTGTGTGTGTGTGTGTGTGTGTGTGTGTGTGTGTGTGTGTGTGTGTGTGTGTGTGTGATAACGTTATACACATTTATGATTTATGAAGAGGAAGAAAACACATTTATCTTAAATATTGCATTCTGTGCTACAAATCTGTATACCTTTGTCCCACTTTGAGTTTTTGATCACATGTACTGCTTGACGTATGGCGTAGCATCATAAACACAATCCTGCAGAATCCCAGTTGCGTCCAGTACATTCCGATTTATAAACAGTGGAAATACGGATACATTTGGGAGACTCCACTTTGCCTGTATTCCCACTGTACGCATAAAGTATTTTTAGCCAACACTGAAACATTCTTACCGTTATCATCTATCGACGGGAGAGAGAAAGGGTACTCAAGCAGAGCTTTGAATATTTCCGGAATTTCTGAAGACATCTCAGAACGGTTTCAGTTTATCAACACCTGGAAAAAAGCTGTGTGCTGGAGACGGTTAATCAGAATCAAACTGTCTCTCACATGAAGACTAAATTGACTGACAAGAGAGTACTGTGAAAGTTTTTATCTTGGTCACAAGGTCTGCCCTATCTACGAAGTTACTTAACTAGTCCCGCCTCAAATCGCTTAATTTCCATAGGGTTGGTCATTTTGACCAATAAGTGTCGTTTAATTGTGCTACTGCTTAACATTTAGTAGGACGTGGTCGCTTATTGGCCATTCCAGCTGCATGTTCTCACTCTGACAGCCAATAGGAACGAAGACAAGTTATCTAAGGCTAAAAAATCTGCGCAGCGTGTGTCAGTTATGAAAGTCAGGGCAGAAATTCAGTTAAATCAGTTTCATTCACCGGAGTCAGAAATGTCGAAACACGAATTGGCAATCTAACAAATTATAGCTCTTCTGAGCGGAAAAATAAACGAACGACAACGGATTTGACATAAACGGAATAAAGACATCTGTAAGCAATAAGCCATAGACTTATTAACTAAGCATTGATGTAAACAGTTACTAGATCTAATAGTAACTTAATAGTTCTTCATAATATGGCAACTTTTTTCAGTTTTAAATTGACTACTGATTAAATGCATCACTGCACTATAGATTCTTTAAAGTACAATTAATAAACAGCTGCACAAATACTTGTATTGTTTGTCCATCACATCTGAACAAAATGTTCTCTTGACACACTGCATTTTGCATTCTGTTTTGTAGTCTACTTGCTAGTAGATGACAAGATATTTTGAAGAAAGTTAGAAGTCAGTCAACTACAGGGCCAGGATTTCAGATGTCATGCAGGGATGGACAAACTTTGTCCTGGAGGGGCCAGTGTCCTACAAAGTTTTGCTCCAACTATAATCAAACACATCTGCCTGTAACTTTTTTACCTTTTTGACACTGATTAAAATGTTCATGTGCATTTGATTAGTGTTAGAGCAAAACTCTGTAAAAGACACCATCCACCGACCGCGTTTGCAATCCCTTCCAAGACAATAGTGTTCCCTAGTGCAGGGGTTCCCAAACTTCAGTCCACGACCCCCCTAAAATAACAACACCAGTGACTCGCAACCCACACATTCCTCGGAGGTGGTTATAAATATACAAATGTTGGACACACAACAATAAGCCTATATAAACCGGAGCACAAAACATAAAACGTGCAACTGTCTAACAACCATAGGCTATAATTTATTTAGTCATTTATTAAATTAATTTTAAGAGTTCACACTTAGCTGATGACTGATTATAAAGTGAGTCTGGCATGCTGTCCCAGGAGAGAGCCCTAAGCTCATAAGATCTCTGAGCCCTGGGCTCCCTCCTGTTTCCATGGCGAGAGGGAAGTTTGAGCTCAGGTAGGTTGCGAGAACTCCCCCCATTGTTTAAGATTATAATTGCTACGTAGAGATATACTGCTGGTAAGGAGCTCGATGATAGTGCTAATTTATATTGATCAATTCAACTATGACACGTTTTTAGACTGTGGGAGGAAACTGGAGAACCCAGGGAAAACCCACACGAGCACCGGAAGAACATGTAAACTCCATACAGAAATGACAGCTGGCCTGTTAAGGCTTTGAACCAGTGACGTTCTTGCTCTGAGGCAACAGCGTTAACCTTTGGGCCACCCTATAAAGGAAAAGGTGGAGTAGGAGTGGAAGGGGGGATTCTTCAAGGCGAAGATAACTGTAGTCAGAAACCCTGGCTATTTATAATGATTTAGGAATCATCTGATTGGTGACTCATGCGCTAGTTAATGCAGTACCAGCCGTGTCATTCATAATCACGTGCTCCTCTCGAAATTAGTGTATTAATAACTTCACTTAATATAACAACCTCACCTAATGAGACTGGTGGGCACAATGTTATCAGCACAATTCTTGGTTTAATTTTGAAACCTCCACTCAGAGATCATCGTCAATGTTCAGTTGTGGCCTGTATTTATTTTTAATGTATTTGATTGCCATAAAGGTTTCAGAAAGTTTAACCTGGTGCTTTAAAATCTGCTGCAGCTCACACTATTGGTGTGTTGTTAATCGAAACGTAAACACAATCCTATGAAAAACAACATTGAAAGGCTGATACCTTTTTACAGGCTTGTTGATGCTTCTTTTATGTAACTATTAACTACTTTTCTTATCTTCTGTGGTTTATGATCAAAAGATGGTAATTCTAATAGTTTAATAAAATTTATTTGACTTTTGAAAAATCCCGAAGCGACCCAGTCACTGTCCCGTGACCCCTACTTTGGGAACCACTGCCCAAGTGGAAAAGTGCTCTTTCGACAGGATAATGCACCCTGCCACACATCGAACAGTTTAAAAAACATTATGAAGAGTCAATCCAATTGAGCATCTGTGGAATGTGCTGGACCAGCAATTCTTATCCAGAGAAGTTCCAACTTGTAACTTCCAGGACTTTGTATTTAGCACAAAATGCCTTCAGGGGTTTTGTTACCTCCATGTGTTTATGCTGATTTGGCTACACACAGAGGAACAAGAGCTGCATGTTTACATCTTTAATATAACTTCCTGTAATTTGAACATTTATTTGGGCCTATCTGAATGTTTGCCAAAGCCTTCTAATGGGGTACATCTGTTCTAGGTCTAAGCTTAGTAATTCAATAAATCAATAAAATCACACACATTTTTCTAAAACAGTCTATTTATTGTTAAACACGTTCATGAGATTTGGTCCACTGTGATCAATAATTCACTTCCAACCAGGGAGAAAGAGGAGAAACAAAACAAACAAATGTAAAAATACAGTACAAAAAGAGGCATTGTTGTTTTTCCTTTTCATTTTTTCAAAACCCTGATTTTTTTTTTTATTTAATTTTTTTTTACTGGTTATCTAAGGAGGTGAAAAAAAACCCCATCTTAACAGAAATTCTCAACCGATATAATCCAACATTGGTTAAATCCCACACTGAACATGAATTATGAACATATTTCTGTTTTACACTCCAGCTAGAAAGTGTCAAACACAAATGTTATTTAAAATGGGCAATCATCCTTGGTTTCAAAGACCCGAGAGCCCAGAACATTCAAGTTCTGTGTTAAAAAATAAACTCAAGTGGAGAATGATAATGGTGAGTAGATGACCAATACTGCCGCCTTCGGACAGTCAATGGCCAGCAGTACTAACCCTTTAATATGAATATGAATGATTGCAAACAACATCCCACCGTTTTTGAGCAACAGAGACTGTTAACTGAGCTTCTCGGCTCTCAGGTTGCGTTCGCTTTCTCTATATGTCTACCTCAGGCTCTACCATGTCATCTCAGTTCGACGTAAAATTTCAGACGAGAGATGTGTACAAAACCAGTCTCTATTGTCAATCAGAGAACGTTAACGATACACTTCCCTCCCCTGTTTCCTTAAACAAGTTGCCTAACAGCGTATATATCATTATACCGAAAGAGTAGGATTATTCGTTAAGGTATTTATAATTGTATATAAATGTATAGTATAAGGCGCTATGCAGACGAACATAAATATCCATGTATGCTTTGTGTTCTGTCACAGAGCTGCGAGAATCTCATCAAAATAAAGATGCAGAGAGAATTTACTGAGGTGTGTAGTTTTGAAAGATGAATTTGAACTACAACAACTCTACAAACCCTCTCAAAAGAGATCCCAGGTTTCAGATCAAGCAACAACTACGAAAACATCCCAAAAGCATGACACACTATGAGTTAATGCGGTTTCATTTTCATTCAGCTTGGAAGAACATGAACGGTAAACCAGCCTAGGATTTCAAATCGACGATTCTGAACAGCTCACCAAGCATACATAGACATAAATCACTGTTAAGTATTATATTCATACATGGATACATATATTTAAAGTGTTATACATAGCAATTAACATATACATATATCAATAGCATATAGGAAGATAGAAGTAGTAATAATGGCAATCATTATCATCACTGTCATCATCATAATAATAGCAGTAGTAATAATATGATCCCTCGGTAAAGCGTATTAGGTCACTCCAGAACGTCCCTCTCAAATCTCCATATCATCAGACCCAAACCTGCTCCTTCAAGTGTCATTTAAGCCCTGGAAATCAATGCGAGGAATGTAAATGGATTCTATTTTCCATAACAAACCCTCTCAGGGTGCTTCAATCCTCTACAGCATTTACAAGCAGTTTGGGCTTATCTAGACCTTACAAAACCAACACGTCCGGAGTGACGCTTAAAAAAAAAAAAAAAAGTCACTAACCATCTAATCAGCAATACATGTCATATAGCATAGCTCAATAACAAGAAGTTCTATGTAATCAATACAAGGTAAGGTTATACTTAATTAAGCTTAACTGCTAAGTTATCAATAATCATTAGTAGTATGCCAATATAGTGGATATAATCGTGTGTGTGTGTGTGTGTGTATGTGTGTGTGTATATATTTATATTTATATATATTTATATATCATGTCCACTGAAAGTAAGGACAAGGCATACTAAGGGTAGCACTGCATGTCTTGATATATTTACTTGGAATAGAACTACGCATGGACAGGGCAAGTTTTCTTTGTAGCCTATTTTCTTGCTAACGCGTCTCCGTTCATGCTTCTAATATGAAATGAATCAAAGTTAAATATGGAAAAACTAACCTGCGATGAACTGTGGCAAGTCTCCTTGTAGCAAGCTTATGGGTTTTATAGATTATGCACTTCAAAATCTCAATCTAATAGCTTGAATGTGACAAACATGGAAGCTTTTTCCAACTGTCGATCACTCAATGTAAAGCAAAAAAAGAAGACAAATAATGTATACAAAGTGTTTCAATCCAAATTGACAACTCAAATGTGCATTCCATCCTCAGCTTTATCAAGCACTGCCAGCGCAAAGCAAAAAGAATGAGGGAATGAGTGTGTGTCAGTGCAAGGTCTGTAACTAGCATTATGCAAATATCTATGCAGGTGTTAGGGTTGTTTTGCTTGGTTTATAGGTCTCAAACTCGATTCCTGGAGGGCCGCAGCTCTGCAGTTGCTCCCTGATCAAACACAGCTGATCCAACTAATGAAGGTGTTCATGATTCTTTTGAATACCTTGATTAGTTGGATCAGCTGTGTTTGATAGGGTTGGAGCAAAACTGTGCAGAGCTGCGGCCCTCCAGAAATAGAGTTTGAGACCTACGGCTTAGTTAATCCTTAAAGGGAGAGTTCACCAAAAAATGAAAACGTCCTCACTGTTTGCTCAAGTGGTTCTAAACTTAAGATTTTTTTCTTCTGTTGAACACAACACAAGATATTCTGAAAAACACTGGGGAAAAAAAAAAAAAAAAAAAAAAAAAAAAAAAAAAAAAATCAGCCATTGAGTTCCAGAGTAGGAATAAAATTGATTTTTTTCTAACATTCGTCAGAATATCTTGTTCAACAGAAGTAAAAAAAAAACAAAAACAAAAAAAACAGACCAGTTTGAAACAAATGGAGGATGACTAAATGACAAGATGTTGTTGTTTTTTTAGGGGGGGGGGGGGGTAAACTATCCCTTTAATTTCCTTGGTGTCTCAAATACATTCCACATCTCAACAAATCTCAAATTTCTTGTAAATGGCCACTTTTGGCTGTACATTCAAACTCTTCTACCAATATGGCAGGAACACAGAGTTAAGCACCGCTTCAGAAATTCATCAAAATCTGAAACCACATACATGACTAAGGCATGCGTGGCCTTCACGGCAGGTGCTTTAATTTGATACAGGGAGAACCAGTCTGTTTTGGGTTTGAGTTTGAAGAGCACTGTGGGAAAAGATTCAACTCAATTCAACTCCTCAGAATTGTAAAAACGGAAGAAACTGCCCTTATTTGAGTTAGCTGTAAAAGTACCAGTGTGCATTCACATACACCACACTATGAGCCTGTGCCAAGTGTCATGTCGGTGAATGCGCAAGATTGTGTTTGATAATAAATGGAAAAAAGCATGTGGTGTATGTGTCTGGGTGTGTGTGTGTGTGTGTATGTGGTAACAATCAGTGTGTGTTAGTCCTAAAGTCAGACACTCTGCCCTGAAGGGCAGAATAGCCTGTTACTTCCCAGAGTGGCACTGAAAGAGTGGAGAAGGGCCTTCGAAGCTGACATTTGAACAGGAAGACTCATCCAGACCACACACTTTTGGACCGGTCACAGGTCTCCTCCACCACCAGACATCCTTCTTCCAACCTGCCAGAAAGAACAAAGATAAATTTAACCCTCAGACATATGCCGATATTCAATATTACAACATATTGTGATAATGAACAAAGTAATAGTAATGGCACAACAGTATTATCATGGGCACTTCAAAATACTGTGAATAATTATTTAAACTGTGCCTTTTAATGACCTTTGGATTGTTATATTAGTGATTGTTCATGACAGCACCAATTAATGAAGACTTAACTGCTTATTTTCAGACTAACATTTTACATGTTAATCTGGCTCATAACAATTAAAATTCTGTGACTATCCACTTAAGTCATGACATATTGGTGATATATGAAATACTGTTTCCAGGTTGAAGCCTCTACTCGTTTGAATTGAGAAAATATTCGTTTATGACCACTTTTTACTTATATCACACATTAAAGTGAAATTTATTTAAAATCATGGCGTACACAACAGCCTCTGCACTTGCTGCATCACAGACACCAATATTTTAATTAATAAAAAATTTATCACTTTCTGGCCGTCTGATATTAGGCATATATATATATATATAAGCGATTGTTGACAGTATTACTACAGCACTTTGTAAACATTTATTATTTCCATTTGTTGAGTCTCCCCATACAGTTTGATATGGCACTTGGACCCAAAAGCTGCTTCACATGACGTCACACTTGTTAACGCTGTACAGTGGGGTTCCATTTGTTAACATTATTTAATTTAACTAAACTCACAATAAAAATGACAGAAGCATTTATTAATCTTAAGTGTTGTACATTTCTAATAATTTATTAAAATCAAAAGTTGTAATCGCTTTATTAAACTGAGGTAATAACTAATAAAATTCAGGTGTATTTTCTAAAATTAACTATAACATAATACCAATAAGAATTCATTCATTACAATAAATAAAAAAAAAATAATAATAATTACTATAATAAGGCTATTTCTCACTGTTGATTTAATGCACAGGGTTCCCACTCTTTCATAAACTGCAGATTCAAGGACTTTCACACCACCAATATTTGTAGCGTTTTGAAGTTCCTTACTGTACATATCATTTCCCTTGCACGATATTTACATAAAAAGTCAGAATAATGATGATGTTTTGAACGTGACATATTGTGTGATGTTTTGAACAGTCACGTTCAAAGAACTTTAATAAAATTTGTTGACATTCAAAAACTGGTGATATTCAAATGCAGTTTCTGAAATACTGATAAAATGTGCAATATTTGTCATTATTTGTAGTTCTTGCACAAGATTTAAATGTAAGATTTAAACATTTTTTTAAATGGTTTAATTGTTGAAATAACACCAAAAGCAAATGTCATTTTAAATTTATTTTCAAATTTAGTTTAAGTACTTTCCAGGCCTGAAATTCAAGTACTGTCAAGAAGCATGGGAACCCTGAAAGCAATAACTAACATTTACTAAGGGAATTTAGTGTAAAGTGTTACCTATTGTACTCTATAATTATTTAGCAATTTAATATTGGTTAAAACATTTATTTACTTTGAACATGCATGTACAATATAACAATAAAGTAAGTATTTTTATGTTATTATACCTGTTAAAGGAACTTTTCAGGCGCTTGGGACAATACGTGATAATACCGTATATAAAAGCTTCAAACAATTTCATACCGGCAGATGCCTATTATTGATCACACAAGCTAAACCGCTTCCTCTGCTGCCACCCACCATTGACTCAGAACAGTTAGTTGGCATGGCGATCTGTTTTTCCTCTGGGGGCGGATTCATAAGGTTGCTGTCTGCACGCCGGTGTTGATTGGTCAACGACAGCCACATCTCGTACATCTGCTGCATGTCTCTCACTGACAATGCACAGAGAAATACACACCTTGTTTTAAAACACACAAATGGGTGATGGACACGTCACAGGATCACACTCATAAAAACAAAACAAAAAAACTTAATCTAAGAATCATTTAGCTGAATTATGTGCACTCTCACAGCTGTTGTTTTTCATGTAGGTCCACACATCCCTCTCCTCCAAACTGTGTGCAAAAGAGCAGTTCCCAATATAGTGGCACTTCTTCTGCTTCATAACATGAACACACATCTGCAAGCACAAATGGTTATTATTGCAATTAGGAGTCAACGATACACAGAGATTGTGTCAACACTCAAGATTTTTCAATTAATTTGAAAGTGAGTTTAAATGAGAAACAATGGTACATCTGTCTAAAGGTGTTCTTAGACTTGGGTATTATTCGTTTTGTTCTGCATTTTCTGTTTGGTTTGTTTTCTTTTAAAAAGGCATATCACAATGCATTTATGCAGGAGAAACATACTCAGAAAATACTATTATGTTACAGAAAAACTGCAGTGTCTGATTCAGTGTCTTAGTTTAGGCCTAAATAAAGCAAACTAAGAACAAAATAGGTCAGCCTCGAAAACAAATGCTTTAAATGTGCTATCTACAGTGCCGAGCATATACGAGTACACCCCTTACAAAAATAATTTTTAAATTTATATTTTTAATAGGAAGCTATACAATGCTATATTTGTGCATATACATTAGATGAGTCAGTACTGAAGCCAAATCTGGAGCTTATCTAACAAAATAACTTACGATAACGGTCCAAAAACTAGAACACCTACATTTATATGTTATAGAAAAATATTAGATACAAATAAAAATAAATAAATAAAATAAATATTAAATTATATTGTTAAAATTTTGTTGGGTGTAATTTTTTCTGCAATATTTAGCTTGAATTTAATTGTATTATCTTAGTTTTTTCCTACCATTTTTACAATAAAAATAATTGAAAGAACATATTCGATGGCAACTCTTGCAAGTATATTATTATTATTATTATTATTATTATTATTTTTATTGTGCCTAAAAACCTACGCTAAAAATGACCAAAAAGTGCTTTGTGGAGAGTTGAAACACGACCATTTGAAAAACATTATTACACAGTTAATGAGACCCCCAATATCATACAAACATTTTAAGCTTTGGGTTAGAATTTTCTTAATTTAGAACATTACCTAAAACCAATATCTATTTGTTATAAAAACAATTTAAAACATTTACACATTATTTAGTGTTGATAATTTCTAGCTGATGGGTGAATACAATTAAATTACATTGATCTTATTCTTCACGTACGAGTGGGCTCTGCCACTGGAGTCTTTTTGGTTAAACATTATCAGTTTTATGAACAAACTTGTTTGTAGAGCAAGTAGTTTTACTGTATTCTGCCCTTTAATATTCCTAGTAATTTCTCCCATAGGCGACTGAATCAAAAGTTCTGTAACAATAGTAAAATAAGCGCACTTCCACATTGAAGAATAAGGTCAATACTACTTGCACTGTGCCTGCTATCCAATAATTGCAAAAGGTTTAGGTTTTTGTAAAAGAAAGTCTTTCACAAAAGTAAACAAACATCAAAACGTACAGACACCATATGATTAAATAAAACAACTTTCAGAAATGTTGTAGTTATCTACAAAAAAACTGTTAAGGATCATTTAGCTTAATATATCTACTGTTTTTTTTTTTTTTATTCCTATAATTACCCGTTAGTAATGGTCTAATTATTTTGTGTTTTTAAATAGTTTTAATAGTAAGCAGTTATGACAGCCACTTTTTCAATAATCATATTTCAAAACAAACTGCTGCTGAAAATGTTACAAAATAAAAGTTATGCAAGTCACACTTTTTTTTTAGAAAAACTAATATGCACCCAATATATTTACAAGTGATTCTGCATGAAACCTTGAACCAGAATTGAATAGTGAAATCTATTCCAAAACTCAGCCCTAAAGAGGTGAGCAAACGCTGAATTCTCAGTGGGCAACAGAACATTGTGGAAGACTGGGACACAGGAATTCCTCTCACATGAAGCAGTGTGACTAGCAGAGGACTGATTTGTAACAATGAGTATGTTTACATGAACTCCAATAATCTGATTTTAATATGATAAAGACAATACCCTGATTGAGAGTCTACCATGTAAACAGCGATTTCTAATAACCTATTACCGATTTTAGTTGCATTATTGAAGTGCAGTCCAGACATGTAAACACAGCAATAAAACTATTACCTTCATGTAGGATTTTCGCCACAGTTTACGACAGGATAGTCTATACAAACACGGCTGTTTGACCCTATTCTCTGGACAAATTCCAGAAAAACTACACTCTTCCCGCAGTTTATACTCGCATCTCATTTGTCACGGGGGCATGCATAAATTGTTTTTGCATGAAAGCCAAAGTGCTAAAATGCTTTTAAAATTCAAAAAATTAGAAATGAAACACCCAAAATTACACGAAACTCCAGAGGAAATGTGGATAGTGGATTATGAAAGGAACATTAAAAAAAAAAACCATGAAAAAAACCTTCATCATAGCCAATCATATCATTGTCTTATTCAGATTAAAGAAAATAGTTTGATTACTGATGTCCATGTAAACGCAGTCACTGTTAACTGAAAGAAAAAGAAAAGGCAAATTTGCAACAGTGCAAAAACACAATCGCAAAAGTTTGAATGTACTCTATTTTAAAGATGCAATGTGTTTCTTTTATTGTAGTCTTGGCTTAATTAATAACAATTATTGATGAACCAAATTTTTGCCTGCTAAAAATTGGCTGAAATGTTATGTTTGTTTTTAGCCAAAAGTAACACGCCGAAAATATGAGACAAAATAAAGGCCATGCTTTGCCACACTGTCCAGCAGTGTTCAATGAGCTGGTTTCACTAAAGTCAACAAAATATGGTTATTTTATTGGCTTATACTTTTACAAATCTGTGTAATTTAAGTTTCTGAATTAAATTTACAAAAGGTTTACTACATTACTCTACATTATTCAGCAAAATAATAAATAATTATTACCAAGCATTTTTGTTTTGGTTTTCAGCCGTTACAAGATGTAAAATAAGTCTCTGATGTCCCTAAATTGTGTATGGGAATTTTCAGCTAAAAATACCATACAGATAATGTTTTATAACTCTTTAAAACTGCCCCTTTTAGGATTTAATCCAAATTGTGGTGTTTTTCTGGCTGTTGCTTTAAATTCAAATGAGACCGTGCGTTTCAAAAGAGGGTGAAGCTATAAATGCCTGTGTGTCACCATAATGGCATATTCAACACTAATGGCAGACGGCTGCTTCAAACTCAGGGCTGTTTATGCTAATCACCAAAAGATCTTTATTAATTGGCTGGACTTTCCCCCTCTGATGACATGTACAAACTAGATGTCAATAAAAGTGTTTCTGCTGACTGTTTTATCAGGTGTCGTTATAAAAAAAATTGAATTAATTATCATAAGAGGCTGGCCATATTCACACACAGTTGCCACACAACTGTATTTAAACCCCTATGAATGTGATTTTTAAATGTTTGCAATAATCTTTTATTTGTATAAACAGAATCATCAACATAAAACAAAAGTTTGTTGTCAGAAATTGTATTTATCTTCCATTAACCACAGGAATGACAAATTAATCTCATTTAAGTGCTATGTTTAACAGACACCGCTGCTCAGTGTCACCACTAAAACCTGACAGAAGTACCAGACAGAACAGTTTCTGTCAAGATAATTTAATCAACGCTGACTTACATCATATTGTTGTGGGTAGGTACGTGAAAAAGGCAGCGGTCGCACAACCACCCATTTTTTCTTCTCAAACGATTTCACTAGCAACACCCTGCGCTCCTTTGTCCAACTGAAAGAAAAAGACGACAAAAGAAACACTAAGAACTCTCATTAGAGACCTTGGTCAGGTTAGACATCATATTGAATTTAACACGGATGAAAACTAAAATGTTATGGGTAGATACAAAATTCTTTACAATGCCACCAATCTTCTTATAGGTCCTATATTAATTTTCACAACTTTCAATAACTTTTGCAACAAAGTTTGTATGAGAAAGAAGTTTCATTAGCTAAACAATCTGCACATTCTAAACATATAATCCATCAAATAAACTGTAGTTTTGAACCTTGTACTATTGTTAATGACAAAAATTAACTATGGTGGTACGATAAAATGTATTGACCTCAGGCAAGGATGGAGTTTAACGTGTCCAATAAATGCAGTCACATTAAAACTGTTCCAGTAAACATAAGCATGTTCATTTCTAATGAGCATGTGCATGCTGGTGGTAAGATGGTGCATGCTGGTGGTAAGATGATGCCTGCTTAAATAATGGAACCCGACCTGTGCCTGGCTTTGGCAGTGCAGTATTTCAGTGACTTGTCTGGCTCGTTGACCTGGCCCTCCCTCCAACACTGTCCACACACAAACTTCATCTTCAGATTCAGGCCACGCCCCCGACCGCATCCCACCAGTCCTCCACCTCCTCCTCCTCCTCCACCACTGATGCTGTCTCCACCTCCGCCAACCACACCGCCTGAGACCACAGGACCACCACTGCTGCTCCCACTGGGCTGATGAGGCCCTGGCATAGGCTAAATATTAGGAGAGAAAAGACACATATAGAATGTATTAATTTAGCATTAATTTATTACAAATTAAATGTAAATGAAATTCAAAACCTCTGTATTTACTGTTAATTAAGCAACAAATAATTCACTTGAACACATTTCAAACATATGCATTAACATCCACTTTCAGATTTAAAGCGGTGCAGTGGAAAAATGTGTGCACATCAAATATAGGATGTTGGTTGAAAGAAATGGTAACAAATAAAACAACGGAAATGATAACCTTCACATTAAAGAGCCCCTATTATGCATTAAAAAGGCTCATATTTTGGTTTTAGGGGTCTCCAACAACAGGCTGATCAAAGGTCAAAAACACTGTCGTTGTCTTATAATATGCATTTATTTTTACCTAATTATCCCAACGACTTCCATATGACTTGTTCAGCAATTCATTTGTTCCCAAACCCCTCCTTAGCGCAATGCAAATCTGTGCTGATTGGTCCGATGACCCAGTCTGTTGTGATTGGTCGATTGCGTTCAGCATGAGACAGAGAGAAGTGCCCACCACGGCTTATCAACAAGTAGTCAGAGTGCGGAGTGTATGTGTGAGCTCAATGCAGGAGTGCATTAAAGCAATGCAGTTTAAGACCAGCATATTGCTCTATTCTTCACCATAAGTAAAACAGTGACAAACATTCAGTATTAATCCACACAGTGGAAAAAGCTGAACTATTCTGAAACTCAACCACCGCACATGTGTAGGAACAGCTGATGGTGGCCATAGCAATGACAAACATTGTGGATTTAGATGGCGAGCACACAAACACATTAATATAAGTAAACAAAGCATCACGCATCATGTTTTTAACGTGCCTTTAGACATAATGAGAATATAAAGGGTTAACCAGATGCACTACAAGCGTTTAACAAAACACAATTAAATACATAATTTGCAAACTAGAGAAAACAAGGAGGCAACCGTTTTAGTCGCACTTACTTACACTTGTGAAATGGCTGATGAACCTCCGGTTGTATGCGTAAATAAACTTCAACCACTGACTCTCTTCACTGCCTCCTAACATGTTTAGGTAGGGCAAATAACACAAACACTTCAGCCAGGATCTGCCACAGTGCACTGCTACTTTTTCTTTCTACAGCGTTTGTGGGCAGGGCTGGCAGTTTAAATTTTCCCGGGTTTGTGCGCCCAACAAATGGGCAGGGCTTGAGTTCTGTATCGACGTCTCGCCAAAACAGCTAAAGACTCATTCTGGTGTCGGATCATTCGAACCACTATGAGTCGACTCTTTTATAGATGACAGTGCCCTTTCAGATTTCAGCCTTAGCTGGATATTTCACTTCACTTACAGCTGTGTTACACACTGCATGGAAGGTCATTTTCAAAAACCCATAATAGGTGCTCTTTAAGAAATAAATAAAGTTTGGGGAACTTTCAAATGTATGTTCTTAATAATGTGGTGAAGTCAGTAAGGTGCCGAATGATGAATTAAAATAACATATTGTATCTGCTGAAAAAAGTTTGCAATAAATATGCAATAAAACAAGTGGTGCACTGGTTTGCCAAAAGATATACATGTTATACAGTAAAACTCTCAAGAGTCCCAAAAGTTTGTTATATTTGAAAAAAATATGGTTTCATATGGTTTCATTTAAATGGTTCTATCTCCAAAAAACAAAGAGAAAATAAATCTTATTGTAATTACATGTGTATTTTGGGGGTATCAATGCATTTGCAAATGTTTTCCCCTTACTAAGGAAAATTCAATAAAATTGCATCCCTTCTGGTACAAAGATGAACATTTGAGGACAGCACTTTTTTTTTTTGTCAAAGCCTCACCTTCTGTCTCTGCGCATTCTGTTCCAACCTGTGCCAGTGTCTTTTAGACTCCTGCACCATCTCCTCATGGGTAATACCTGAGCCAGTACACAACACAAATTAAATCTCATTAAGTGCTTTATTACTACGAGTTTTATTTTTTATTTATGCTAGTTTTCATGCGAGTTTTCATTTATGCTAAAGACCACAATACAGAGCAAAGCCGCCAATTCTCTACATTGCAGAGTCAGAACATTTGTTGTTGATATAAAATAAATGGGGCAATCAAAATTGAAATCCCACAATAAACAAAAGCTCTATAAAGATTTAAAAACAGTAGTTTGCAGTGTACATGCATGTATAAAAAAAATAGCATATCCTCTATACCTGTGTCCTGCTGAAGCACCCAACACTTGAGTTCTATGACTGAATGTGCAAAAGAGCAACTGTCCTCCCGTTGGCAGCCGTATCGCACTTCATGACGACACACGTCAAACTGGCAGAGTGGGTGAAGAGGGCGTATTTTACTGTAGCGCACATTTGCTGAGCGAACCACATGCACCAGGCACCTGTTCAGTTAGTTGACAGCATAAGAGACAGAGATATGAGGGAAGATGTTATGTGAAAGACACATAAGACACATTAAAGGGTTAGCTCACTCAAAAATATTAATTATCCCATATATTCCTCTTCCACAAGGCATCCTAAGTGTTTAGGACTTTCTTCTTTTAGTCAAATCCAATAGGAGTTATTTAAAAAATGATCAAAGGCTGTTCATAATACAAAAACTTCCACATTAGTCAAAGTAATTACACGAAATGACTTATACGCAGCGATTCACAATAGGAGACCTTTATTTCACCTGCTGAAGCCAAGTGAGGCACTTTTCAATATGAACAGAACTTGAATGCACTTTATTTATCTTCTTTTGACCTCTGATAAATATTAGCAGACTGTTGCCATTGTAAAGATGGAAAAGCCCAATATAAGGAGAAATAAAGCTTCTGCTGGATTTTTTTAGGTGAACAAACCCATTAGGTTCTTCAAAAAGTACATTAGTGATTTAATTTGAGGTTAAAAAAGACAAGTCGGGACAGAATGACTCACTTGTTATCATCAAAGGGATGTCGTGCAGTGAGGTTGGAACACACAGCGAGATTCTCTTTGCTTCTCTTGCTAATGATACGCGGTTTACTGTCAAAACATTCCTACAGGAAGTCAGAGGCCAGAATTAGACGATATATCCTAACAAGGACCCAATAGCTAGCATTAAATATGAATGTGAGCATTACCTCACAGAGGAACATAAACATGCCCATATGGAGCTGGAGGAGACGGGTGACACTGAGGGCCCGGCGTTCATTGGTGCCCAGAGGGTCAAACAGTAACTCGCGACTCAGAGCTCCCTTTCTCTCTTGGGTCCAGACGTCGATCTCCTCCTGGCAATAGGCAAAAGTGCAGTTCTCACCATACTGGCACTCCTGACGTTCTTGTACCTCTGAAAAAAAATAAACAACAATGATGTCAATCAGTTAAAATCTAAACGATCATATGTGACCCTGGACCACAAATACAGAATCTTTTTTTGGAGAATGCGATTTGAATAAATTGGCCGATATAGAAAAATGTGAACATTTAGAAACGGAGGGTTAAAAAAAAAATAATCAAAATATTGAGAAAATAACCTTTAAAGTTGTTCAAAGTTCCTTGCAATACATAATACTTAATACTTATCAAAAACACCTTTTGGTTTATTTAAAAATGTACAAAAATTATTGAAATATTATTTCAATATTTATTGAAAATGTTCAAAATATAGTCATGGAACATGATCTTTACATAATAAACTAATGAATTTTGCATAAAATTAAATCTGTAATTTTGAGCCATTCTGTGTATTTTTGGCTAGTTCCACAAACACACTCATGCAACATAAGACTGGATCAGGTCTAGGGTCACATATACACTTAATGGCATCTTCATAAGATAAAGCCTGTTCCAAGTGCTTTTGGATGAGCTAGTCTGAGTATTTCTGAAACTACTGAACAAAGTGTAATAACCACATCTTTTTTTTTTTTTGCATTTGTAGATCATAATAAATCACAGTTATAGAATCAAGTAAAAAGAAGTGTCATTTTCATTGCATATAGTATAGCATAAATATAAACACTTTAACTGATATTATTTTAAAAATACTATACTAATATTCTGTTACACTTTCATTATTTAATGCACTATATGTTAATATGACTATTTATTTCTGCCACAGCACCACAGTAATGTTTGTGATCAGTTAAACAGATTTTAACTATATACACTACCTGACAAAAGTCTCGTCATCATTCCCTGTTGTAAGAGCAACAAATAATAATTTGGCTTCTAGTTGATCTAGTGGCAGAAGGTGGATTTGTACGATGAATCATCGATTGACGATTGAACTGCATCCCAACCATGACAAATACTGCAGAAGACCTATCGGAACCCACATGGACCCAAGATTCTCAAAGAAATCAGTCAAGTTCGGTGAAGGAAAAATCATGGTTTGGAGTTACATTCAGTATAGGGGCGCACAAGAGTTCTGTAAAGTGGATGGCAACACCAACAGCCTGAAACTTTAAGACATTTGTGTTGCCTTTACAAACCACAGGAGAGGGCAAATTCTTCAGCGGGCTAGCACTCCACATCAAAGTTTCTGAAAGCAAGATTGGCCAGCCCAGTCAACAGACATGAACATTATTGAGCATGTCTGGGGTAAGATGGAGAAGGAAGCATTGAAGATGAGTTCAAAGAATCTTGATAAACTCTGGGAGTCCTGCAAGAACACTTTCGTGCTATTCCAGATGACTATTAATAAAGTTATTTGAGTCATTGCAGAAATGTATGGATGCAGTGCTCCAAGCTCATGGGAGTCATACACAATATTAATTATTTTCCACCGCACCATGACTTTATATTCTATACTGTACATTATTTCTGTTAAGTGACAATACTTTTGTCTAAGCAATGTCTGACCTTACAGTCCTAATAATATACTTAAAAAAAAAATCAAGGCATGATCATATTGTATTTTGCTAAAATAAGCATAATCTAGAGGCCTTTGCCTTTCATATAAGCCACTTCTGATACCAAATGATCAACTAGAAGGTAGGTTATTATTTGTTCTTCCTAAAACTTGCATAGGCAAAAATTTGTCAGGTAGTAAAAAGCATTTCTCAAAATATCAGCACAAAAAAAAAAAAAAAAAAAAGAAAAAGAAACCTCAAACTGGTTTGGAAAAAGGGTGAGTAAATGAGTAAAATATTCATTTTCGGGTGAACGATCACTTTAATATTCTCTAAGGCCCAATCCCAATTCAACCCCTTAGCCCTTACCCCTACCCCTCATTTTGCGCGTGCAAGCCAAGGGGTAGGGGTGTCCCAATTCTCTTAAGCTTAAGGGCGAAATACTTTTTGCCATTATTACGAATTTTTACAACAAACAAACATTTGTTTTAATATATTTATAACCGCATTCATGTTTTACCATCATGCTTAAAAATAGTAAAAAAATAAAACACACTGAAATAAAAAAAAAAACGCTAAATTTCATGATCTATAATCCCTAATAATAACTCCTGTACAGCAGTGCCACAACATTCTGACACTCGAATACCTAGTGGCTGGGAATGAGCTTTTTACAGTGTCTGCAATAATGTTAATGTTGTTTTTGTGTGATTACATAGATGAATATGGCCACTGTGGAAATACACAGTACATTCACAATCTTATTGCCACATTAGATCGTTATGATAACATAATATATGCCTTCAGTGATTTCCTGAAGATAAATACCAAAAAAAAAAAAAATAGCACAACTGAAAAAACTACAGCAGTCGCGATATGACACATGATGACGTGTGCAGGTGCTGTAGTGCTGTCCCAATTCTTAGGGGTAAATTTTGAAGCCCTTCCCCTTAACGCTCGGTTGTAAGGGCCAAGGGAAAGGGGAAAGGCACAAAAATAGAATTGGCATAGGGCCTAAATGTCTGTGGTATTTAAATGTTTCAATTACATTGTGTCTGGTGCGGGCAGCCAAAATGCTTGTCACCGGAATCTTACCAAATCGAGCTTTAGAAAGATTGCACAAGGAAAAAAAAAAAAAAAAAAAAAAAAAAAAAAAAAGGCTGCAAAATATGCACTGAAGCCCTGTCATGCACATGTAGTCAGCAAATCTTCAGCAACTGCCTTAAGGTATGAAATTAATCTACATAGCAAATTCTGAGAAGTGATTCCAACACATTGCTAAAGTCAAGTTATGAAATATTAACCCAGTACTAGTAAGGTGCACATTGATATAGGCATGGGATGATAACCCCTTTTAAGGTTTGCCGCAGTATAGAAAAGTCACAGCAGACATTTGAAAAGCAAATTGCTTATGCACCAACCGCCAAGCATGACAAATATGTGCTTTTAAGTTGCAAAGAAATGTTTTTGAAATTAATGAAGATAGCAGAAGTAAATAATTTCTATTAATTATTTAGCCTGACATGTTTACTTTTTCAAAGTATTTCAAATGTTTCTTAAAAATCAAATATATTGTGTTCAATGGGGAAAAAAAATCTTTTGCTTTTTATACAGACATTTAAAAGAATTTATATTTATCCAAGGTTATCAGAATCTTATACTGGCCTATGATACTTGGATATTAGGAAATAAAATCCTAATATCTTCTGTTTCAAGGATGAGATTAATACTGTTATCAAAACTAAAATTATCATCATTTGCCAATCCCATTGTAGTATCCATTATAATTCCCTTGTAGTAGTGTGCATCCCTTACTAAAACATCTATCCAGTGTAAATGGTTTGCACATTTCTCTAATCAAAACAAAGCCATACCTTTGCAGAGAACAAACGCCCCAAGGAAGTTATTACGAGCTGGACGAGGTCGCACCCTCTTCCAGATGGGGTCATCTGCAGTTTTGAGGCGACAGAGCAGCACATCTCTCTTACAGCGGTGCGCTGCCTCAGGCTGATAATGATAGTCCATGACTCTGGGCCCTAATTCAGAAAATTTTTACTTACTGGAGATCAGACTGGTATAGAATGCTCTGGAATAGTTTTAATATGAACTTTTTTCTTAAAGCATACATTAATATACATAGCTGAGGGCTACAGTACCTATGCGACTGTAGCAAGCATTACAGGCCTGTCTGAACTCATGTGTGGCAGCCAGAGGGTTTCGTGACAGCAGAGAAAGGTTGGTACCAACTGGGCCATTCTATTGGCAAAAAAGAACAATTCTCAGACCAGGAAATAGCTAAACATTAAAAATATTATACAGAAGACAGTTAAAAGGGACAAACTGTAAATTAACAAAAACAGAACAGAACAGACTTACTGCATTGGCGGCATTATGATTACGCAAACCAGGGATGAAACAGTGAGAGATTCGTCCACCTGAAATTTGGGAGGAAAGGGAAATGAATTGGATAAAATTAGCAAACTCAAAATATTGTAAAGACATTCATAATAGTGTCACATGATCAGTCAGCTGATCTGGTACTCAAAAAAATGACCATTATAACAGGTAAAAACAGATGTACTGATTAATATATTTGTGAAAACTTTTGTTCCAAGATTTTTTCCAGAACGTAAATCTTGGATAGTTATGAATAAGTGGCACTTGATTAATTTGATGCCGTTCAGATGAGAATTTTCATTCTAAAATGCCATTTAAAAATTAAAACACACTAGTGTAAACTGCACCATAGAATAGTAGTGTTTCACACACACCACATTCATTAAAGCTGATTTCAGGTTTTCAACCAGGTTCCTGGAGGACCACCAACACTGCATGTTTTGGATGTCTCCTTTGTCTGTCACAGCCATTACAGTTCTTTCAGTCTCTTCTAATGAGCTGATGGTGTCAATCAGGTGTGTTTGATTAAAGAGACATGGGATATATGCAGAGCTGGTTCTTCTCCAGGAACATGATTGAGAAACACTTGCTTAATGAATGAATTTAGTTGTAAAACAAACACGTTGTGGATGATGATGGTGGACACTCAAGAAAACAATTAGGGAAATTAACTCTGGCTTGATTTTATATAGATCCAAGCTAACTGCGTACTTAATGCAAAACATTTTACTCAAAAGTTTTTTAATAATCTACGTAAAAAGCCTTTGACAACCTGGAAACAAAAAGTTTCCTCAAAGCTTCAAAAGAAACCTCAAGGACTTCACATCAGGCAGTTGTTTTGGATTTCAAAATGTACGGCCAGACTCTGCTCATTCATATGTGGAGTCGTGCGCAAAGCTATGAAAAAAAGTTGTGTACACTGCAAGCCGAAATGATGTTGCGCACACCAAAAGCAAACATTCGCAAATGCCTTGATAACTTCACATTCACCCAGGCGAACTTAAACCAGCCTTTAGAGACTCACCAGGAAGTGTGTACTCAGAGAGTGAATCCAGTCCTCCTGTGATCAATGATCCAGAACCCCCTTTCCCTGCAGTGTCCGCAGCCCCAGAGCTGAAGGAGCCAAGAGAGTCCATTGTCTGGGAAGAGGCTTCGCTTTGACCCAAGACTGTGAAGGGCTCCAGTGGTGGAAGTGGACTTACAGCAGAGTTGAAAAATTGAGCTGCGAGCTGAGGTGTGGATCCTGCAAGACCAGGAGAGTATGGAGGTCTCAAACCCACAGCAGTGTTTGGTAGGTTTGTAGGAATGGCACCTTGAACTGGGTTCTAATGACAAGAGGAATAATCAATAAACACACTGATCCATCCAGCATTAAGTGACCATGTCTTTTCTATTGCACTCACCACGCTGACCTCTGCCCCTTTAGGAATACTTTCCAGCAAGGTGTCCAGACATGAAGTGTCCTCATTCATTACACATTCTCCCATGTGTTCAGATACAGGCACTGAGTATGGCACCCGCCCCGACGGCTCCTGGCTTGGGCTTTCTGGCATGTCTTGGGGCTCAACTGGGTCCAGCGAAGGAATCTGTGGGTCATCACTGACAGGAATTGGTGTAGCCAGAGGGGCAGGGATGCACTGGGCACTTGTTAAGTCTGTGAAAGAAACAGATAAGCAAACTGAATCACCAAACTCATTTTACACAATTATATTTATACATGTATGGTTATAAATACCTGATCCAATATCATTCAAAGTCTCAAGACCATTCGAGGAGGTCTGAAATTAGAAAAAAAAGCCAATTTGTACATTTAATCCAAATTCTGCAAACAAAAAGCAATAACACTTTTTATATTAAAGGTGCAGTAGGTGACTGTCTTCGGAAACATTTTTGTTGTGCTGGTGAAGTCTCTTCACATGCCGATAGTACAGATTAAAGTAAATGATCTAAATATATTGATATGTATTTTTATATTTTGGGTAAAACATAAGACTAAAAAAATGTTCATCCAATTTAAAGTTGTCAGGCCGACAAATAACTCTATGACAGGTAACTCAAACTGCCCGTCAACAAATTTAAATTTGTATTTCTGCACAGCCTCTTCACACAGACAGAATCATCATTCGTGAGTGCACGTGAAGTGGTCACCTACAGCTGACAGAAAGAGACATCAGGCAAACTCTGCATCAACCTGAACTTCTTTCTGAAAGACCAGCGTGGCCTTGTATACATGAAAAGATTGTTTTTGAAAGGGCTTCTGCCAAAAATGCAGAATCTGAACTTTTCTAAATATCAGAATTTTTGCACGCTGGAGGGAAATGACGTTATGCAGTCCAAAACAATGCTCTGAAGTATTACTTTTAGACAGGTGTGTCTTAAAACTATTTTAGCCACGGTAAGTGTATGTCGATAGTGTTCTTTTTTATAAATGGATTAATATGCACAGAGGTGTGTTTCAGCCATTGAAAAAGACTGGTGAAAGATTCACTATTTTCAAGTTCATGTGGTATCTTTTACAGCATCGATAATATAATCAGTTAATTAGACATAAGCATTCATTTAGTTGTTCAAGTGTTAAAGGAGGTGAAAACAATTGAGCACAATTGAAAATGAAGTCACTCATTGTCTTGGTAACGTAAGTGTAATGTAAAAAGATGACAGGACATTTCTGCTTTTAGCACTCCTTTTCTGATTTGATTTTTGTATAGCTGAGTAACAAAACATAAGTAAATAGCGCTCTTCCGCCCAACCTGTTATACTGAGATAAAGTTTGATTTATATTCACACATTCGTTCATTTTTGAACAGTGACATGCTCCCACTCTGTTACTTTGAACACTCTGTCTGAAATAGCATGTGGGTTTGACTTCAAAACAACATTAGCACTATTTCATTGACTGTGAACAAACTATGATGTTGTATTTTAAAGTCATTGGCTTATTATATGATTTCATTATTTAAAATTTGCAAACAATGCTTTTCTGAAATTATATTATTAAGGAGAAAGTCTGAATGTGCAGATATAAAACCAACTTTACCCCAATGCCAGTTTTGGGGAAATATAATTTCTTCACCCGCTGACCTGTCAACAACTTCGCTGGACGAAGTGCTATCGTCATCAAATCATCATCTATTCGGCGTGTGTAAGGCGTGTGTAAGGAGGCGTGGCTTTGGATGGCAGGGGAGGGATGTAAATTTTCAACGCTATTATGCTAATGCTAGCATTCTGGCAGATCACCTACTGCTTCTTTCAGTAAGTACTTTTTATTAACAAACTTTGTTGTTTAATTTAACTTGCCTCCCCAGTAGGAGAATTAGTTTCTCCATTGTTGTCTGCCCCAGATGTTGTAGAATCAAGCTGAAATAAAAAAAAAGTGTTGTTTTAAGAACTATAAAAAGCAACAATTTAAACTAATAACATTTTATCTATAAGACAAACCTGAGGGCTGACATATGCTTTGCGGATTTTCAAACCAAGTTTGTTGGCTAGATCCTGAGCAAGCTCACTGACTTGCCTGTCCTGTGTAACATAAAGCAATATTTTGTTAGTTAAATGGATACACAAAAAAAATCATACAAATGCACTTCATATATTATAAATATAAATTAATGCTGTTTCCTATAGTAGTAAAATACTTGAGTCTGTATGATTTATAGCATTTTTTTGAGATAAGGCTACATTTGCCCACTAAACCAAACAAACAAATAAAAAAGTATCACTAAAATATTATATTTGCATTATTATATTTTTAAAGCTAAGGTCTCTGCAGGCTTTACTTTGCTATCATAATCCTTCAGATATTACGCCAATATGGAGCTCATAAATTATTATTAATGTTGAAAATGTTTGTGCTAATTAATACTTGTTATACTGATCAAATAACAGCAAAGATGTTTAAGATGCATAAAATGATTATTATTTATAAAGGATTCTTTGAAAAATCATTTTAAATGGTTAATAAAAGTAGAAATCATATGAAGCATCATAAACATCAGTTTGGAAGCATTTATATAACATGGTTCAAGTGACCCAATTCTGATTTTTTTCCTCCCATGTGGCACAGATCAGAAATGACCCACGCAAGGAAAACATCACAGATTCTGCTATTTTCAGATCAGTTTCAGACCTCTTTCAATTGTGGAAATCAATCTGACACGATGCAGACACGTGCATTTGCATCTGCCACGGAGAGAGATCAGACTCACCCTTGATGAGAATTGTACGTCACTGGCATTTGATGTCAACACAAAAGACACCAACCGTGATCATAAGACTCTCATCAATTGCACAGTGGAGAAAAAAGATTCGAGCGATGGTAGGTTTAAAGTTTGCTGACTTAAAGGGAGTTCACACAAAAAAAAATGTATTCTGTCATCTTTGCTCACCCTCCACTTGTTGAGTTTATTTTTTCCATTTAAAGTCTGCGTTAAAAATACTTTAAAATGTGCTATTGACTCTTTCCCTGCAATTGATAAGTTTTTAATGGCAAACCGTGTTTTAGGTAATTTACTAAACGTAAGACAATCAAATTAAGTAAACATTAGATCATGTGTAATAGTTAAACAGCTTTCCTTTGGCTTATTCCCTTCTTTATCAGTTTTTTATATACTTTGATATATGATATCGTCATATATTCCTTGCAGAAAATTTTCTGGCCTGTCAAATTTAGGTAAAAATCATCACAAACTTCACAAAAAAAAAAAAACTGCTGACAAGGAAAGAGTTAACAATCCACCTAGTAATCAAAATCTCTGATAAATAGGCAGGACTTTGTGCTCTCAAACGGCTGGTGGCACTGAAACCACGCCCACTCAGTGGAAAGTGGGTCTCTCTCAACAATTAAATACTGCTACAACCTGAATAGATGCATTCTCTGGTAATGTTAGCTTATTTGGCTTTTTACAGACATACATGTTTGAGTGTGCTCAAACAGACAACAACGTGGGTCAGAGCTGCGCTGAAACCTTCTTGTCTTCAATGCCATTGTGGCGCAAAGTTGCTTAGCAACATCAGAGCGCTCTGATGTGCTTTACAATAAAGAGAAAGCAGTACAGCTTGGGCTTACATGTGTTTTAGATGCACAACTATTTTAAAACTGCATGTAGGCCTGTCACAATAATCAACATATCGACTTATCACACAAGACAGGGACATGTCCTCAATCTTTTTTTGGTGATGCAATTAATATCGCCTATACATAAAAAAAAAAAAAACAACAACCACATTTTAGCTGATTGCGCACCCTCTCTATCTCTACTGGAGTCATCAGTGTCACTATGGTTAAAAAAAAAAAAAAACACTTTAGTTATTATTATAAATTCCTATAATATATATTTTCATGTGGGTGCCTTATGACTGAAAATAGATGTTACTTTTTTCTAGCTCTCTTTACCTTGGACATTTTTGGTAACATTTTTTATTATTTTATATTTGTTTAGGATATACGTTTTCCTATTCTTATTCCAATAGCTATTAATTAAAATGACTAATTAAATATTCTTAAGAATAAAATAGTGTTCACTGGAAGAGTGTATTTGCATTATGATGCTATTATAGTGTCAAAATAGTCTTAAAATCACAATAATATTGTTTATTGCAATACATTTTGTTGCTATATTCAGATAATGAACAATGAATGCAATTAAATGAACAGTAAAAGGAACTCAAGATTAAGCAAAAGAATCAATAACACAATAGGTGTTATAATGATAGGGAAGGAGCCACAATCTGCTTCATCATGCCGATAGTTTAACTGAATCTTACAATCTTTGTAATGCGTTTCAGCTATACATTTTTAACATTTAAAATGTGTTTGAAAAAAAGCTCAGAAATCTTTTCCCCCTGACTTTAACACAAAAGAAGATAAATATTCAAGAATGTTGAAAATCGGCAGCCATTGACCTCCATAGATTTTCTTTCCTGGTATAGATGTCAATGCTATCAGTTTCCAATATTATTAATAAATATCTTCTTTGTGTTTAAACAAAAAAAAAAAGAAAGAAACTCGCAAAGGTGAACAAGCACTGAACGTAATCACTGAGTCAATTTCCATTTTTGGGTAAACTGTCTCTTTAATGCACCTTCACTGAGTTTGTATATATAAATATTTACATTCAAGATTAAGAAAAAACACTTTTGACTATTTAAAAACTTTTAGTGTTTTAAATACTGTTAAATACAAATAAATATGCAATTGCTTCTAAAAATGAAAACATACGTGTGGAGCAGTTAGTAGGCATCCAGTGCCGCACTCATAAGCCTCTCTAAATCGGCCCTGGTCCCTCAGACAAAGTGCCTTCCTGTAGAGAGCCCTGCGACTACCCTCCGACACACACAGTGCACTGTCACAGTCTTGCACTCCCCGCTCGTACTCACCCTAAACACACAACACAAAACATATCTGACTTGCAGATAACATATATACAACATGTAACTGTTCTTGTCATTCCCGCACAATGAACTTGTCAGTTTACATGACAGATTTACACGTCAACCAATAAAAATCAAGCTCACCAGACTATAATGTGCAGCTGCCCGGTTTACATAAAGGCTCTCTAACAGCTCAGGAGGAATGACCAGTGCTTCTGACTGAGCGTAGCGAGCTACATTCACACCCTCGCTGTAATGGACTGCTGCCTGTCTCCATTCACCATCACGATACACAGCATTACCTTCATCCAGCAAATTACAGACCAGCTGAGTCAGGAATGCCTGGGAAAAGAAAGGAAGAGTGTTTCCATTCAAAATTTCGCTAGCAAAATACAATCACAATGGATTATCTAGGTGGGGCATTTTTTTCTTAAGGGATAATACAAATGAGTCATACCTCATAACCTTCAGGTTCAGGGAAAGGCAAAGATGACCTGTGGCAAAAAGAAAAGTACATTAAGCAATTTTGGGATCATTCCACATAAAGAGAGAGCGGCGGAGAGTCGGTTAATATCATATCTGTATTGCGGAAAAGACGACTACAAACTTACTGAATGAAGCCCAAAGCTTTTTGTATTTCTTCCTTGCGCTTTTGTCGTTCTAGATCCATAGCTGCAACATATCACAACCAATAAACAACAATTTACAACATGCATCAATCAACAAATAAAACTGAACGACAAAAATGTATGTACCACACAAGCAATTACTACAAATGGTTTATTATAAAAGTATAATATATAATTTCATTCTACATGAAAACATTTCAGTCGTGTGTTTTTTTCTAGCAAGCAAACGATGTTGAATACTAGTGTGGAAAATGTAACCGCAATAATTAGTCAAGAAAAAACTAAAGATGAAAAGTTGTATGCACTTAATTAAACAATTATGGCAACTAAATTATAACTGTATGCAAAAAATACTAAGTATTACAGACATATAATCTCCAAGGCCTAAAATTTGAGGCAAGCAAGTGTGAGCACATCCCCGAGCTCGCCTAAGAGAAACACCCTCTAATGCAACTCTCTCCGGGCTTGATAAAAATAAAAACAACTAGGATTAATACCGTATTGGTACTTGATAACACTCCTTGATGGATATCACTATATAAGATATTTTACACCGACATGTTATTGAAATAGCTGCCAGTGCTACACAATGAAAAGAAAGTCAACTTGCACTGGTTGCAGGTTAGCATTAGCTTTACCGCGAGCTAGCGCCCGGCTAGCCCGTTTATGCTGTCAACTTCAGATTTGTTTACACCAATTATTATCAATGATGAGTTTAGTATACCTACACAAAACGTTACCAACAAAGATCTAAAACGCTTGTTTACATTTTAGCATTTTAAAATAACAACCCAGCGGACCGTTTCTACTTCGGATGGTATAAAATAGCTTTAAAAATATCACGGTAGCCAATTAGCAAGCTAACGTTACATTTTCCGATCTGCTGCAGCGAGGTCGCATATAAAGATCATTTTTACCTTTATCAATAAAGCAGAAAAGGAACAAATGAAAGCTGCAATGCTTTGATTATAAAGATGTTCGACATAAGTTACTTTTATTTAAAAAGTCAAGCTAAGAATCATGCTAAAACACAAGCTTGTTGGAAGGACATTCAACCCACCTAACGTTAAGACTTGAGATCTTCTCTTCCACTAGGAGCTGTTGTTAAAGAAATAAATCCCTTGAATTGTCAGGTAGAAGATTTGTGTGTTTTATTCCTTCGAAATCATTATTTTAATTAATTCGCCTGCCCCGAATCAGCGGACAGATCATGTGCGACTTGAGCCGTTTGGTTTCCCCCAAGTTGCGCTCAAGTTTAACTAAACCGTCCAGACTGTGAGGTCCTAAAGGCAGAGAGAGACGGATCCTTTTTTGTTCGAATTGGAGCATTCAGCCACTAGGGGCATGGGTGATTTACTTAAAAAAAACCTTGGCAACTCTGTCATGAGGAAAAACACAAAGCTCTACTTTGCTTTGAATAAAACGTTAACTGTATGCCCATGATAACAGTGAACTGCATTCAGGAACATGTGTCATTCCAGAGATGGCTTATAGATCAAATACACACCATACACACCTTATGTTTGAGGAAAATTCATTCATTTTCATTCGGCTTAGTCCCTTTATTCATCAGGGGTCGCCACAGTGGAACAAACCGCCAACGTATCCAGCATATGCAACCCAGTACTGAGAAACACCCATACACATCATTCACATACATACGGCCAATTTGGTTCATTCAATTCACCTATAGCGCAAATGTTTGGTCTGTGGGGAAAACCGGAGCACTCAGAGGAATCCCACGCGAACACAGGGAGAACATGCAAAATTCACACACAACTGACCCAGCCGGGAGTTACTTTTACTTGCTGTGAGGCGACAGTGTTAACCCCTGAGCCACCATGTCACCCCTGTTTGAGTAAGTGATAAGTGTAAGACATGAAAATGTAGAAACAATGAAAGTGTGAGACATCTAGCTCAGTGGTTTCAAATCTTTTAGATGTCACATTCCTACCAAATATGATCATATTTGAGTGAGGTACCAATCCGGTAAAAGGCATCTAAATAGCTTCTAATTCATACATTCATTTTCCTTCACCACAGTGGAATGAATTGCCAACATATGTTTTACACAGCTGATGCCCTTGCGGCTGCAACCCAGTACTGGTAAACACCCATACACACTCATTCTACACACATACATTCATTTTCTTTTCAGCTTAGTCCCTTTAATAATCTGGGCTCGCTACAGCGGAATGAACTGCCGACTTGTCCAGCATATGTTTTACAAGGCGGATGCCCTTCCAGCTGCAACCTATCACTGGGAAACATCCTACGCATTCATTCACACACAGACACTATGGACACTATTGTCATACAGACACTATGAGAATTTAGGTCTCCCAATTCCCCTATACCACATTTTTGGATTTGTAGGGGAAACTGGAGCACCCGGAGGAAATCCACGTGACCTGTGAGAACATGCAAACTCCACAAAGAAATATCAACTGACCCAGCTGGGACTCGAACAAGTGACTTTCTTGCTGAAAGGTGACAGTACTAACCATGTCACCCCATAGTTTCTAATACAGTGTTTCCCAACCCTTTTCCTGGAGGCACACCAACAGTACATATTTTGGATGTCTCCCTTACCTGACTAATTATCTTCAGGTTTTGGAGTCTCTTCTTATGTTCTAATTAGGTAATTCAGGTGTGTTTGATTAGGGAGACATTGAAAATGTGTACTGTTGGTGTGCCTTCAGGAACAGGGTTGGGAAACACTGTTCTAATATAAGGAAGCAGTTTCAACTGTGATTTTTTTTGTTCCTACTGTTATATTGTTACATTCTTTCTGGTCATTAGTATTTTTTACAGTAACTGGATTACTTGAAAACATTTAAACTAAAATTTATTTATTTACTTATTCACATTATTATAATTACATTTAATGCAATTAATGGGTATTTGTCTTATGCTATTTCTATTTATTTTAAGCCAATTTTATATATATTCATTTGAATCTTATTTTATAATTATTGGATTACTGTATGTTAAGATGTATGTGTTTATTTCTGTCATGTGTGTTTATCTTAATGAAATGTATCAAATAAAAATACTATATAAACACATTTAACTTTATATATATATATATATATATATATATATATATATATATATATATATATATATATATATATATATATATATATATATATATATATATATATATATATATATATATATATATATATATAAATTATATGTCTTTTGTCCTTATATTTCCACGAATCCCCTAGCTCACTAGAAAAGCTTTAAGGTCAATGTAATCTATGAATGTAACCTGTGAAATCCTGTGAAAATGTTTAACAACGCCTCAGAATTTTAGTAGGCGTTGGATATTTTTTTATTTTTGAAAGGGTACTTTTATCTAACAAATGTTAACTTCCGGCGTTGCTAGGCTCCCCCCGGAATTAGCCGTTTGTTTACACGTGTCTCTTATGGTTTCAGGAGCGTCAATGAAGCTGTCGTGAGGAAAACGCGTTTGTTTTATAAAATCTATTTCGCTCCATCAATAAATTAAATTCTATTTATTTATAACGTGCACGTAAGTTACTAATAAGTTAACTCGAATCTTGAAGCTAACGGTAGTCTCGCCACCACGTTTGGAGAGTCACTTTGAGGTCAAGATGAACTGTATTTTGTTTATTGTTAGTTGACTAATCAAAGCCCGACTCGAACACTATCACAATGTGAATTGTTGTCGATTTATGCTTGTATTGATGCAGGTCAAGAAGTCAGATTATTTACTTCAAAATGCCCCTCTTTGGCAATATTTTCAGTCCCAAGAAAACACCACCTCGAAAGTCTGCATCGCTTTCCAATCTACATACAGTGAGTACACGTTTCTGTTAATTAAATCAAATATCCCTCTGGAAAATTGACTATCAACTAAGGTTGTTGTAGGTAAACCATAGTACAGTGCTTACAATAATTGAGTACATCACATTTTGAAAATGAATATTTTTATCCATTTCTCAGTGAATATGAGTAATTTATATTGGGGCATTTGAACAAAATAAATTGATTAAACAGATAAATTTATTCAAATAACATTTTAGTCACAGAACATCTTAAAAAAATGAAAGATAATACATTAAATTCATGTAAAAAATACAAACTACATTTCAACAAAATATATTTGTATAAATAAAAATTTGTAAATGTAAATATAAATTTGTATTATTTATGAATAGTTTCCCTAACATATACATTTAGGCTACTAATGTTTGAACATCCTATAGAAAATATTAATTTAAATGAGAGATTTGTGGGGGGGTGTGCTCATAAATGCTGAGTACTGTAACCACAAACTCACCTAACAATAGCCTTACTACAGTATCCATAATATAACAGTGGTATTTGTTGTTAAAAACTTTTTAACTAAAATTTTATCCGTTGTATGTTCTTTTGAAAGCTGGATCGGTCGACCCGGGAGATTGAATTGGGTCTGGAATATGGATCTCCTGTGATGAACATTGGTGGTCAGAGCCTCAAATTCGAAGACGGCCAGTGGATTTCAGGTATGGCCTTGCATGCTACAACAGTAAACCCAATACATATAATGACAATTAGCCGTAATAAATAAATGTGTTAACACCATAGAGTCAGCTGGAAATGTGTCAGGAAAAGAAATGCAGCGAGTGAAGAAGAGGAATCTACAGTTAGAGGAGGAGAATAATCTTCTCAGGCTGAAGATTGAAGTTCTTTTTGATATGGTTAGTGGTAAAGGAATCTCATTTCAAAAGCTGCCACATCTTGAAAACAACAATATTCTTTATAATTATGTGGTGACAAATTTGATGGATTTTTCATCATCTTTTCCAGCTTTCAGAATCGACAGCAGAAACACATCTAGTACAGAAGGAGCTTGAAGACATGAAAAGCAGTTATAGGAGAAAGAAATAAAGGGAGGACACTTTTTATATCACTTTGTATGTTTAGCTTTTTTACATTTCATTTGCTATTTTATTGGCAATTATGTAAGGAGATGATGAAGAAAAGTTTTTTCAAGGATATACACTACCAGTCAAAAGTTTGGGGTCAGTTTTTTTTAAAAGAAAATGATTCTGTTCATCAAGACTGCATTTATAAAATGTAAAAAAAATTTAATTGTTAAATATTATTAAAATATTAAATAACTGCTTATTGTATGTAGTTTTAAATGAAATTCTTACTTCAGTGATTATTGCTTTTATTACTATTACCATTAAAACTAATAATAATAACAACTGTAATATTAATAATTAATATTAGAGTGATTTCTGAAGGATCATGTGACTCTGAAGACTGGAGTAATGAAGCTGAAAAATCATCATTAAAATGACTGGAATAAATGATTACATTAAATTATAAAGCACTTTTGAACATTTTTGTTATTTTATAGTGCATAAACATTTCACAATTTTACAATTAGAACTGTATTTTTGATTTAAAAAATGCAGCCTTGGTGAGCAGGAGAAGCTTATTTCAAAACATTTAAAAATCCTACTTATGTTAGTATATATATAATTTGTTTAGATTTTTATATTACCTTAAAATGTGCTCCAATTAAAAAAGATTTTTTTTATTTATTTTTTTTTTTACATTCATGCCAAAAATCATAAACACAATAGTGCAACATTCATTTATATACAAGACAATCTTGTCCAGCATATTTACAACTAGAATCATCATTGTGCAAATTCAAATACTTTTTTTAAGCATACCAGTGCTGCCCAAAAATACAAATTACATTTAATTGAAATCTTTTTACTTTGTAGCTATATTCATCAAGCCATTAACTATTATAAAAAAGAAACATTTCATTAATTAAAATATAACAATATGTATAGTCACTTCTGTTCTTCAATATATATTTAATAAATACAGGTCTGCATAAGTATGCTTGTGTACATAACTTAATGATTATTCAGTTAATAGTTATGTAACATTGTTTTTATCCATATTGTAATGCTTTGTTCTCGCAAATGTTATTTAAAATATTAAAACAATTTGCTTTCATTTATATGCTTTCTATGTGCATAAAATTACTTTAGCGAATTTAATTTGATGACACTTAAATGTCTTTGACTCATGAATAATAAAAACTAGGTTCATATAAAGGCATGTTTATGCAGTTTTTTTTATTTAAAATTTGTGTTGTGTTTTAAGTGAATCACCCCAAAACTAAATCTTTCCTAAAACAGGCTGCTGATTTTAATCAAAAGATTTCAGATCACATAAAAAGCAGAAAATTCTCACTCTTTGTATGTTCGAATACAATAACCAGTAACCTTGCATGTGTAGTTCTGATTGTGTATTCAAATCACAGCAAACAAATGCACTCTTTCTTCTATTTCACAAGATTATTTAAAAGCTGTAAAGGTTTAAACATGTACATGCTGATTTAAGAGGATTTTCATATGGAGTGTGAAGCACGTACTACATGCCTAATGTTATGTAACACTGCTCATGTTTTTTCTTTCTTCATTTTAAAACAATTAAAAGAATATCTGAATAAATGTTGTACTGAATTTATACTCTAGTGTCATTTACAAAATAAAACACAATTGTTTTCTACACACACACTTACACAAGGACTTATTTAACCTCATTTAATTTTCACTAAAGCACAAAGCTACTTAAATCTTTGTAATGACTCTGTGTTGTTTTTAGATTGAAAATACACTGTGCAAATGACTGTATTAATGTTAGAAAAACAGCCAAACAAGAGTTCAAATTAAACAAATAATTCCACTGTCCGGGAATTTTACCTCATTTCCTGTGAGTAAGAGCCTTTGTGAGCATTACAGATTATTAGTAGGAAGTTTGGGAAAAAGAAGGCGGTGCACCAGAAGGTTTATTTAGCAGATTATTCTTAAAAGTAATTTATTTGTATTGTAGAGTGTGGCTTGCTTGATGACACAAGATTTGTTTATCTATAATAAATCCATGATGTTTATTAATAGGGCCAGGTTTATAACTACTTGAAGAGATTTTCAGAGATATAAAAGGTAAGACTTTTACTTGTATGTTGAGTGGCTTAAATACAGTAATAATCGTTCACAAGATTATTTTATTAATTGCCATATACAGATGTTACATTCATAGTCTGTGAGATCAGACAAAACATTTTAATTTCAGAAAATTATTCTGTGAAACGCAGTAAAAATAATGTTGACTTTTATGTTAGATCATCGAACCATTTTAAAATAGCAGATAATTACAATGACGTTCAAAATGTAAACCTGCCATTTTAAAAGTTTTTCAAGCATCATATTGATAAAAGAGTAATGCTTTAATATTTGCTTTCTTTTATACATTTCAATAAGGTCAGAATATATATTTTTTACATTTCTCCATAAACATATTGTAAGCTAAAAGAAAATGGAACATTATTTCACCCACATTTTATTTTCACAAAAGGTAAACAAAACATAATTTTACTTAAATTAATATGTGTTCTATGTATAAAGTCACTTTTATAAAGTTAATTTGAGGTGAATGCCAAAATGCTACATCTCTGACCCCTTGGTGTTGTATAGGGTGCTGTTTTCCAAACCTGTTCCTGAAGGCACACCAACAGTATATATTTTAGATGTCTCCCTTATCTGATTCAGGTGTATTTGATTAGGGAGAGGTTGAAAAATGTGTACTGTCGGTGTGTATTCAGAAACAAGGTTGGAAAACCCTGGCTTAGAGATGCCAAGAAGTTTGATTCTGATTTGACTTTGTGAATTATTTCTTGGTAAACAGATAAACAGATAGCAGGACTAAACAATAATGTGTTCTTAAACATGTCAGTAATAATAACTTTTTAAAATCTTTATTAAATTCATACGAGCACAAGAAATACTCCTACAGGATTTTTTTTACCAAATAATAATGTACAAAAGAAAACAAAAAACATTTTTCAAACCCGTTAAACTTTTTTTTTTTGTGTGCTAAAAAGCAAATAAATAAAGAAATAAAATAAAAAAAAAATTGCTTAAATGTACTGATATTTTTGAGCTTAAAATGGTTTTTAAAAAATTAAAAACTGCTTTTATATTAGCTGAAATAAAACAAGTAACATCCTTCGCCAGAAAAAAATATTATTAGACATATTGTGAAAATTTCTTTGCTCTGTAAAACATAATTTGGGAAATATTTAAAAAAGAAAAAAAAATGAAAGGGGGGGCTAATAATTCTGACTTTATCTGTATATATATATATATATATATAATTTTACATCACTAATATATATTAACTTGAGCTAAATATCCATATCTTGAATGTGTTTTCTCTTTACAGAACAAATAATGCATCCTTGTGATGAGATGTATTTTTCTATATGCAAATATCATACATACAAAAAAAAGTAGTTTAACCTGAAGTGAGGACTCATTCAGTTCAATTCATTTAGTCAATAACTTTACAGTGAATGTAGATTTATTGAGATGCTTGCTAATCTATACTATTTGTACTATATATAAATCATGAGTGTCATAAGTAGAAATATGACTGTACTTCCGGTGGGTAACAAGAAATGTGGCTTGTGCTCAAAAAACTTCCTCTGTGTAATGTGACAGGTGCAAGAATAGCAGCACATGTTCCGTAGTGCATCAACTACATAGAAACGGTTTACATCTTCATTCTTAAAAGATTTCTGGAATCTAATCTGTATATTAACTAATACTGAAGAGTTTTTGTGTCTCTTTTGGAAGTCTGAGCAGCTATGGGAGGTATTGTAGAAGATCGAGAGACGGCAGGTGCCCCAGATGGTGGATGGGGCTGGGTTGTTCTTTTAGGAGGTTTTGTCATCACCGGCTTTTCATATGCCTTCCCAAAAGCTATAAGTGTTTATTTCAAAGAACTGATGCATGACTTTGGCTGTGGATATAAAGACACAGCCTGGATTTCATCAATAATATTGGCTATGCTCTACGGTTCAGGTGAGATAATGTAAATTTATTGTTTTCAGATGTCAGAAGTCCTTTATTTCTAATGGTAAATTCATATATTGGATTTAACTCAGGTCCCATTTCCAGCATCATGGTCAACAAGTTTGGATGCCGTCCAGTCATGTTGGTTGGAGGATTACTGGCCTCACTTGGGATGATAAGTGCATCTTTTGCTACTAGCATTATCCATCTTTACATCACTGCAGGTGTCATCACAGGTAATTTAAATATGTTTATTATTTGATGATTAGTTCCAGGTCTTAAACTGATTGTTGAGTCTTTGTATTTCATTAACATAACACATTACTGTCTAGTAAGTCATTGAAATGTTCATTTAGCTTCATTGCTCATTTAGTTTGTTTATATACACAGCTCAAAATAATTGTTGTTTCATTTCTGCATAAATATATGAATGACAATAAAACACTGTTTCACCCTTTTTTGGGTGTGGTGAAACAAGTTCTTAAATTTAATGGGTTTAATAATAAATAAGTTATCCTATATTTACGTTTTTTCTTAATCAGTCTAATAGAAACATCACAGTCACAAATTTAATGATAAAATCTCTCTCTCTCTCTCTCTCTCTCTCTCTCTCTCTCTCTCTCTCTCTCTCTCTCTCTCTCTCTCTCTCTCTCTCTCTCTCTCTCTCTCTCTCTCTCTCTCTCTCTCTCTATATATATATATATATATATTTTATATATATATATATATATATATATTTTATATATATATATATATATATATATATATATATATATATATATATATATATATATATATATATATATATATATATATATATATATATATATATATATATATATATATGGCCTAATAAAGTGGCTACTCATGGGCCACTTTATTAGATAAACCCTACTAGTACCGGATTGAACCCCCTTTGCTTTCAGAACTACCTTAATTCTTCATGGCATAGATTCAACAAGGTACTGGAAATATTCCTTAGGGATTTTGGTCCGTATTGACATGACAGCATCACGCAGTAGCTGCAGATTTGTCAGCTGCGCACCCGTGATGCAAATCTCCCGTTCCACCACATAATTTTCTAATCTTCGATTGCCCAATCTTTGTGAGCCTGTGCAAATTGTAGCCTCAATTTTCTGTTTTTAGCTGACAGGAGTGGCACCTGGTGTGGTCTTCTGCTGCTGTAACCCATCTGCCTCAAGGTGTGATGTGTAGTGCATTCAGAGATGCTCTTTTGCATACCTCGGTTGTAACGAGTGGTTATTTGAGTTACTGTTGCCTTTCTATCTTCTGGAACCAGTCTGGCCATTCTCCTCTGACCTCTGGCATCAACAAGGCATTTGCGCCTACAGAACTGCCACTCACTGGATATATTCTTTTTTTGGTCCATCCTCTAGAGATGGTTGTGCGTGAAAATGCCAGTAGTACAGCAGTTTCTGAAATACACAGACCAGCCCATTTGGCACCAACAACTATGCCACATTCAAAGTCACTTAAATCACCTTTCTTCCCCATTCTGATGCTCTGTTTAAACCGCAGCAGATTGTCTTGATCATGTCTACATGACTAAATGCATTGAGACTGAGAATGATTATGTGCTGAAGGGTCCTCATCCTGTTCTCAAGGACTGGTATTTTATTCCATCCAATTTCTTAAGCAAAGATGCTGATGCCAAATTGTACGCCATTACATATTACTGACATTGTGCAGTACACTGTATTCAATGACTTCGTGGACTTGCTCCCAAATATTTCCATGCCATTTGTCTGTTATTTTCTTTATGTGTGCGTAATTTTCATCCATACTCTAATCATTGACCACCTTCTCAATCAATATCCTGTTCTGATCTCAAGCCTAGGCAAACAACTGAGAAAGCATCAATCTGAGGCCGCATTTTAATGATGTCATCATGTTCTGTAGACAAAATATTCAGCCATTTTTTATAAACCCTATCAAATACTAATTACAAAATACTATTTTGTATTTGAAATTCGTATTTGAAATATGTGTATCATAAATACTGCCTATAACTGAATGTAATATTTCTCATCTAACAGCATGACATGCAAACATATTAAAAAGGGATAAAGGTGTGCTAACAATCATGATAAAGACTGCAGCCTCTAAAATCAATAGCTTATGAGCATTTTAAGCCAGAGGAGCAGGTTAACCTGCACTTCTTATATTAACTGCACCGTTCCAGGTCACAGCACCAATGTTCTTATCTGACAAGATGGGAGTCAAGCATTTTAACAAGGATGCTAAAAACCGCAGTCAGTGGTGTCATGAGTTAGTATGCCTCTTGATCACTAAGAATCACTAACAATAACCACATTTGATACACTTTTGTATGTATTTGACCATTTAGACACACACCTTAAGCTAAAAGATAACTTTACATGGATGTGTTCTGCTAATTTCTGAGGCTGAGAGCATGCACACTCTAGTACAAGCACTTTTTTGTGCTTTTAAAAACATGAATGAATCAAATACACTTCACCAAAAATCAAGCATGTCCCATGATGCAAAAGTCACATCAAAGGATACAAGAAGGGGTGTGGGATATGATGCAATAATCTTTTTATCTCGATTAATGTTTTTCATAATCATTGTAAGTCCAAAATCTAGATTGAAAGTCATGTCATTGCACATCCTTACCTCACCAAGTTGTTGATGTCAGTTTCTTTGCTTCTGTTTTTTAAATAATGTGTCTCTTTAAAGGTCTTGGACTGGCATTGAACTTCCAACCATCACTGATTATGCTGGGGTCTTATTTTGACAAGCGCAGACCACTTGCCAATGGACTGGCTGCAGCTGGAAGCCCGGTATTTCTGTCAGTCCTGTCTCCGTTAGGACAATTACTGCTCGATCAGTATGGATGGAGAGGAGGCTTTCTCATTACCGGTGGTCTTCTGCTCAACTGTTGCACATGTGGTGCTGTTATGAGACCATTGAAGGTTAAAGAAAGGAAAGCCTGTAATCAAGAGCTGAAGGAAATGCTGCCTCATGAGGCTGGACAGGAGAATATAGTTTGTGAAAACAATAATGATAAAAAGCCCAATAAAAAGAAGCTTCTGGACTTCAGTGTACTTTGTGACAAAGGGCTTATTATCTATATTATCGCAAAATTCATAGTCGTTCTTGGTTTATTTGTTCCGACTATTCTGTTAGTCAACTATGCTAAGGACCAAGGAGTGCCTGACAAGGAGGCTGCCTTTTTGTTGTCTATTATAGGATTCATTGACATCTTTGCTCGTCCTACGTGTGGCGTTGTGGCAGGTTTAAAATGGGTCCGACCCAAGATGTCGTATTTCTTCAGCCTGGCCTTGCTCTTCAATGGCCTGACAGATGTGTGTTCAGCTACGAGCACAGACTATAAGGGGCTGATTATCTTTTGTGTGTTTTTCGGCCTGTCTTATGGCATGGTGGGAGCTCTACAATTTGAAGTGCTGATGGGTATTGTGGGAACAAGCAAGTTTTCTAGTGCACTAGGCCTAGTGCTCCTCTTTGAGGCAGTGGCTGTGCTGATTGGACCTCCCTCTGCTGGTGAGTCAGGCATTACAGTGAACCGTGTGTTAGAAAATGGTAGTTCTATCATAATTTGATCAATCTTTTGTTCTTTTTTTTCACCCACAGGTTATTTGGTGGATAAATACAAGAACTATGAACTGATTTTTTACATGGCTGGGGGAGAGCTGATCACTGCTGGAATATTTCTGGCCCTTGCTTCATTCTGCTGTATTAGCCAAAAGAAACGCAAAGACTCACCACAAACACATCAGACAGATGTGGAAGTCAATCCTAAAAGATAAGCAGTAAAGAGAGAGATTGTTGTTGTTTTTTGAAGTGGGACATTTTGTTTAGCTATTTATGTTATTGAAGTGAGTGTCTTGTTACATGAGCGTGTTTATGTTTTCTAATTCCTGCATATTAATTTGTACTATTTCACAAATCAGTGGAAACATATTGAATTATGGGTCAACGAATAAAATGTCTAAGGTAATAAAAATAAAAAAGCAAGAGTGCCATGTTCTTAGAAACGTGATTTTATATTTATGTTGCTTTGATATTCTGTATGTATAATATAATTTAATATACATACTTTAACATGGCCTAAGAGTTAGGCCCTGTTAGATTATGTGTTGCTATTGTAAAATAACAATTGGTTTGGCAACTAGACCTAAATGAAATAAGATTGTTAAAACACTAAAATAAAAAACTGGAGAAAAAAAAACACCCAGAAAAATGAACAAAATAATAAGACTGAAAGTCTCTCTCTCTCTCTTTCTCTCACTTCTATTTTATTTTATTTTATTTTATTTAAAAATTGCTTTATTGGCATGACAAATGTTACAAATGTATTGCCAAAGCATTTATAAAGTTTACATTAAAAAGAACTAATATGATAATAAATAAATAAAAATACAAAATAAATAATTAAAATAATAGATCAGAATATACTATACACTTAACAATCAACGTTTATGGATAAAACAGTAATAATAATAATATATTTGCGATGACTGAAATCTTCTAGATGTATGTGCGTGTGTTTGTAAGCGCATCACTGAGGTTTTCTCTGTTTCACTGACATGTTGTGGGATATCAGAGTTTTCATGGCACGAGAACAAGTTTAGTGGTTAATAGTTTCAAATAACAAAATGCTCTTTTGCAGATATACAAATATACAGTGCTCAGCATATATAAGTGCACCCTTCACAAAAATATCTTTTAAATTAATATTTTTAATAGGCTTTAATAAGCTTTACAATATTATATTTGTGCATATACATTAGATTAGTCCGTACTGAAGCCAAATCTGGAGCTTATCTAACAAAATGACTTCCAAAAGCCAAAAAACTAGTACAGCTAAATTTATATGTATTAGAAAATATTAAATCAAGAGTATTAAAAAATGTGAAAAATTTAGTTGAAATTTCATAGATTGTCTTTTTTTGCACTATTTTGCTTGAATTCAATTGTATTATCTTTCAATTTCTAAATATGTTTGGTGACTAAAATATTATTTTAATAAATAAATCTGTTTAATAAATCTGTCTTGTTTAAATGCACAAAAATACATTGCTTATTTCACTGAGAAATGGATAAATATATTCATTTTTAAAATGGGGTGTTCTCAATTATGCTGAGCACTGTAAATAATCAATAAATCAATCAATATAAATTGTCATTACTGATTTTAATTACATAACATTACGCAAATAATTTGTTTCTACCATCATAGATATAAAGAACTAAAGATCCAAAAGTAATACAAAAAATTCAAAGAATTCAAAGAATAGTCCAAGATAACAATATTGCACATATTACATTACCTGGATAAAAATAACATACTTTAAGTATGCATAAAATCAGCATGTAATCATTTAATATAATGGTAGGCTATTTAAATAATACTACAATACTTTGCATAAAATAAATTCAATACCATAAACGATTTTTTCCACTTTATTAATTGAATGCCACAAAAGCAACAGGTATTACATATTCAAATACAATACACGAATTTGGACAAACAACACTGACGTAGAAAGCGTCTTAAATTTTGATTGGCTAGTCCAGCAGTCAATCATCGCCAGTAAATTCGGCTGACGTCACTCAGGAAGCGGCAAAATAGTGCTTTCACGGTCAGGTTTTGCGTCAGCGAGGTTCAGTCACATTTTACTTTAAAACAGCCCAATTTTTAAGGAGTTGACAGAGTATAATAAAGTTATTTAATCCTTACGGCTATATGCAATTATAGGAGCGGAAATTATATTTTTCCTTTGAGTATTTTCATCGCCACAGACTATTTGCACAATGCCGAGAGGAGGTGAGTGTCGTTTGGCTGCGTGGTCGCTAAATTGTCTTTTCCAGCACACCAGCAGAGCCGGGGTTTTTGTAAAAAGACTTACGGAACGATTGAATGAGATTGAAGGTGAATTTAAGGACACCATTAGTGTTTACAGCTTCTCTATAATGTATAAATCACAGTGGAAGAAGCAAGTATGCTAAACTCAGGCCATGCTGGAGCAGAGCAGCCACATGTGATTGTCTGATAGTTTCAACGACTAAGTTACCGTTGTTCTTGTTTAACACAATAGTGTTATAAATAACCGTATATGTTGAATTAAGTGTGTTCGGGTTTTAAGGTGTTGCTCACTTTTCTTATTCTTAGGTAAAAAGGGTCACAAGGGCCGTGGAAAGCAGTTCAGCAACCCCGAGGAGATTGACCGTCAGATGAGAGCTCAGAAGGAGTTGGTGAGTTTATTGATGTTCAACGTTTCATTTACAGTTAGTTGTTACATTACTGTGATGTTTGCTCAGCATCAGTGTGTATGATAGAAACTGATTTTTTTGGATGCAGGAGGAGAATGGAGGGGCTGAACGTGGAAGTTCATCAGAATCTGAGGAGGAGACCAGCAGTGATGATGAAGTGAGTCACTGTAGTTGATTCTGGTAAACTAATATAGTAAATGGAGCTTTCTGACATTCACAAACACATCAACTTTTGTTTGAAATACAAATAAAGTCTGTGTTAATGAAAATGATCACTGTATCAAATCAGTCCATTCTTTAACTCTAGGTGATGAATTTTACCCTTTTTTGTAATTACTTTACTAGTTACTAGAAGAATAAATAACAGTTTCTTGTCTTTATTAATCCATCCATTTAAATTTATATTACCTAAATATAAAGATTCACAAGTGAGAGCAATCTCTACTTCAAAATGCTGTCTAAATGTATCTCTTTCCAGTATGGGGTTAATTTCTGACAGTCCAAAAAAAACATGATGGTTTTTAGCAACTTTTCCCCCACACATTCTCCAGCAGCTGATGCCCTTTCCTCTGTGTGATGAAAAACCTTAGAACATTTTCCCAACAGTATTCTCTCCACATGGTTGAGCTGGTCTATTCCATTGAGTTTTACAAATATTCCCCCAATCCTCATTTGAGATACTCAGATTTTCTTCCATTTATCTCCAACATATAGAAGAGACCCTCTTAATAAAGTAAATATTTATTTTGGGTTTGTGTTCACCTTTTAAATATTTTTAATATGTCCCTCTTCATTCAATTGGACAGGTTTACGCTATAATATGTCATGAAACATTGTTTCATGACAACATCTAAATTATTTTACTTTGTTCTAAACATTTGTGTGTAAATGTATCCTTTATAGGGTCCTATGGAATTCTTATTATTTCCAAGCTACTATTTTGCTCTGGGGTTATAGTAATCAAAAAGCATGTCTGACACTTTATTTTGATGACCCCTTTAACATTTTGTTGATTTATAGGATTCATTGGAATGACATACCAACTAATTCTCAGAGTATTAGTTTAGGAGACTGTAAGCAAAGTATCTATTAGTTAATTGGATGTCTGTTGGTGGAGCAGTGTCTGTAGACGTCTACTATTGATGATTAGTTGGCATGTAGTTAAAATGTAACTTGTCAAAAGGGACCATCCTAATAATGGGATACCAGCATTTCCAGTTAAGTGAAATCATGAAACTTCTATTTAACAATATATTTAGAATACAAAACATTAAACCTGAATTAGTTGTTCATAAACTGTTTTACTTTGTGATTGCTAAAAGAAGCTTTGTGTGAAGCTCAGGGGCTTTCTCATCAACTGTATGGAAAAACTAGAAAGGTTAATTACCTTACTATGCAATATGACATGCCTTACACTTGCTGTTTACACTTGATTCTGGTTCATCTTTTTTGTGACGTACACAAACAAAATAGTTCAAACATGTATTTAACCTTTAAAATGAACTATAGCTATAAATATATGTAAGTGTATTTGTGTTAAACAACATTACAGATTTTTATTCTTGTAAGAATCAGTCTTTAGAATATGGGAAGTTTTTATTGCTTTGAGAAGTACGTGCTGCTGATAAATTTCTGTCACGGTTTCATCAAAATATGCTGATCCAGTAATGATAGATCATACATTTTAATACAAATTATACCATGATCATTTTTTCTAATATTTTCTAACTGTTTCATATTAGGTTATGATTGTACTGTGGAGGCTATTCCTGATTTTTTTTAAATTCTTTTAATGTAATGATCCGATTTATTTATGTATTTTATATGTGTATGTGTGTATATATATATTATCATTCTCTTTTGAAGCAACCTAAAAGGAAAGGTGTCGAAGGATTAATTGAAATAGAGAATCCCAATAGAGTTTCCCAGAAGAGCAAGAAGGTTGTGGAAATCGATGTCAATGCACCTAAAGAGCTCTCGCGACGAGAAAGGTATGTGAGATAGCATATACTTAACCTCAAAACAATGAATTGAAAGGATTATTTGAGTCTGTGTATGTGTTTCCCTGTGGAGGGAGGAGATTGAGAAGCAGAAGGCTAAAGAACGATACATGAAGCTGCATCTCGAGGGGAAGACGGAGCAGGCCAGGGCAGACCTCGCCAGGCTGGCCATTATTAAAAAGCAAAGAGAGGATGCAGCTAAGAAGAGAGAAGAGCTGAGGAAAGGTGAGCTGGGCTTCTGAGGAGGGCGCAATCAACAACAACCTGTATAATGGATCAAATCGTTTAAAATTCTCTGTAGCTGTTTGTACATTAAAATGTGCTCAAGTATGTCAGTGGAGAAAATCTATATTTTAACCCATGCGAACTGCATTGTTGTCAAAAAATGCTGTATCATGCAAACCAAGCATGTAAAACACTATGCACATGTGCACATTATGGCCCTTTAGTTTGCAGATTACATTATTATTTCCTGTTTGTCAGATTTTTGCACACATCTAATCACTGAACACTTAATATGCATCTGCAGGATGTCACAGTTTCACAAAATAGCTTTCTTATTGTTTGAGATGGTGTTGTGTGCTTTTTTTAAAAGGTGAACCTGTCTTTAATCTTTTTCAGAAAAAGAAGCAGAAGAGGCAAAGTCGAAACGCTAACCTGAGCATCATGACACCGGACAGGGGCTTTTCTGGGGAGGGAGGGAGGGAGGGGTGCTAGATATTTAGAGGAAACAGCTCAGGGGTATCCATACATGTCATCCTTCCTCCATCCATTCATTCAATGCTGGAGGAAGATTTTGACATTTATAGGAAGTTAGATGGGAAGTGGTGTATGGTGTTGGAGTTTGGAGTAGTCTTTTTTTTTTTTTAGTACCACCAAACGTCACACACCTCACTCCCTTCGTTGACACATTCACTGTGCTCAGACTCTAAAGCTGCTGAAGTTTACTCTAAATGTCTACACTTTTATGATGTTTTCACCATTACATTAGATTGGGAGGTTATGGAAGAGTGAGGTGTGGGGTTGCAGGTGTTGCTCACTTTAGCTGTTGTTTTCTGACGGGGACAGATGAAGCAGGTTGTAGAACGGTCAAACACTAAACAGACATTCAGTGTTTATGTATAAAATGACATCAATCCTGGTACTGTCTTCAGTTTTGTCCACCTTTGTGGCCTCATTCTGTTTAAGTGCAAAACAATGCAGATGTTGTCATTTCAAGGGTATTGGTAGGGTGTTGCTTGAGATCAGGACGTGCATGGACTTAATGCTGCAGGTTTTCAATACTGAAAGACAATATAATGCAATTTAATCTTGGAACAAAGTATCGCTTTCATCAGGACAGTATTAAATAGCTGCTTCAGCACAGCCGACCGACTAAGTGGTTGCATTTCTCCACAACACCTCAGGATAGAGTATTCACTGTATCATCTTCTATAATGCCCCTTTACTCAGGGGTTTTATACTTCTCTTCAAGTGGGACCATTGTTTTGGCACAACCAGACACTGATGTGTCCTCAAACTATTTAGAAGTGTTTTATGCTTTAGCCCAATTCTGGGACCGGACATGCCTTGACTGTTTAAGGAAAGCAATATTGTATTGATGCTGATGGTGCAACCTTTTTTTTCCAGTTCTTAAACACAACTATTTACATAATGTTTTAACGTTTGTAAAGCATTCATCAGTACTGAAATATTTACATGGAATATTGATCAATCAGTGGAGTTCCTTATTTGAAACTTGTATAAAAATAAATAAATAAATTGGTAAATAAAATTGTTTCCTTTTTGTGAGTCAATAACTTAGCAGTTCATCACATGAATGTTGAGTTTGTTTGTTGTTCAGGAAGCTTTATTTTACTATAACCACATTTAATACTGAGGTCATATGTAGTATTACAGTATTAGTGATGCAGTGCCTTTAGACAAATCTTTATTTCATTTTCTATCTCTGAGACATGAATGAAACTGATGAAGAGATATTAGTTCATCATCTGTTGTGACCAGGGACACATTTAACCAATAAGCGAAGTAAGCAGCTGCTTAGCGCCCCAGGAAATTTGCACACACTTTTGTCTTAAACCCCTAATCATGGAGCAATCAATTATTTTCGATTAATTCTTTTTTTTTTTTTTTTTTTTTTTTTTTTTTTTTTTTTGCGGATTCATTTTAAGAAAACATCATTTAAAATGGGGAGATTTCATTAAGGTGAACCATAGAAAAGATGATGATGTGGATATAAGAAAAAAACTGCATAATAAATAACTTAAAAATTACTAAAACTGCAAAGGGTGCATTTTAGAAGGTGGTGAGAAAGTGCTTCAAAGGAAGAAAGCTGCATCTTATAAACTTATTTTAGCGATTATTAACAAACTGCGTTGATAAATTGCGTTTTTTTTTTCGACGTAGCGTACATCTAAGTCTGGTGTGTAAAGACCTCGAACACAATGTCACGTGACTCCGCTGCTTCTGTCAACGCGGATGTGGGAGGATGCTTGTGGATTATTGCCTTTTTCAATGTGTATAGTAACTAAACAATTAGTTTATTAGATTTATTTATTATATTATTATTTAAAAAAAGAATAGCATCTTAAGGTAAATATTAGTGACAGACCTGTATTAATATTTGTCTACATCTGAATCAAACATTTTATTCTGTTTGAGTTTGTTTTCCACTGCAGAAAAGACCAGTAGCCATTCATTGAGCCAGTAAGCAAAGATTACACAGTTATTGTTGTATATTAATTTATTCTGATGTTGTATTAAACTAGCCTACTGTTGTGTTCTGTAATTTAGAAGGCCACCTTTAGGAGTCCCTCTCTTCCTCATCATAGCGTGTTTATTTCTACGGGACATTCCGTTGGTTTCAGTTCGTAATTCTCAAGGAAATGATCTGTGTGACGGCACTCCTTATAGGATATAAAATGATTTCCCCTTTCACCTTTTTCACATCCTGCTGTTTGCACACACAAACAGCGCATTTTAAATAGCTGTTAGTATTAACGAAATTAAAACAAAGAAACAATATGGTACTCATATATAGGTAAATATTTAGTTTCTATATTTGCCCTAGTAGTCCTCTGGATTTTAAATTATTTTTCAAATATTTTATAAGTGATGTTTAGCAAGGTAATTTTCACCCTACTGAAAAAAACAGCTTAAACCAGCCTAAGCTGGTTGGCTGGTTTTAGCTGGTCATCTTCCAGCCTGACCAGCTAAGACCAGGCTGGAAACCAGCCTGGAATGACCAAAACACCTCTAAAACCAGGCTGGTTGACAAGCTAAAACCAACCAACCAGCCTAGGTTAGTTTAGGCTGTTTTTTTCAGTAGGGACATTATCTCCTATATTCTTAGGAAGATCTTATTTTGTTTGGCTGGAATAAAAGCTGTTTTGAATTTTTTTAAAGCAATTTAAGATCAATATTATCAGACCTGTATTCACAGGTTTGAGTAAATTAATATTTGACCAAACCAATTGATCAAAATTTACAGTATCACTTTTTTAGTTTAAAGAAAATCATCTATATAAAAATTATATACATAACATCTTCAAGGAAAGACTGTTTGTAGAACAATGATATAAATATTTTGATATCTTGATAATATTTTGATAATTAATAATTAGTACCTTAATTCCAAATGATCATTTCTAAATGAAATGACACAGAAGATGGCTGCTGAAAATTCAGGCACCATCACAACAATAAATGGGATTTCAAATATTAAAATATAAAAGTATATTATATTATATTATATTATTTTATTTTAGATTTTAAAATATTATATAAATTCAACTTGACAGGTCTTTCACAGTACCACAAAAACCTATTTATTGCATATAGCTACACTTAAAAACACTCAAATTCTAATAAAATATAAACTTATTAATAAAATGTAACTCGTTAAAATTTATGTTTTTAATATTTAGCAAAGTTGTTATATACAGAAATTGAAAGCTCTGCGCTTTGAAAATCTCCCGTGCTTCAGCGTTCTATGTGGCCAGAAAGCTCTGCATGACTTTCACAGCATGAAATGAAAATGTCTTTCCTCTTATGCTGTTGGTAACTTCCTCTTTCTCCGAGTAGAGAGGTGTGCGTACAAATGTGAAACAGTCAAGTGGAGGCTGCTGCTGACACGCGTCTGAATGACATGCCTGACTAATGAGTCCACAGAGCAATAATCTTCATCAAATGATACTAAAATACTCTTGAACTGCGTGTACAAATCAAGGAGGTGAAGAAGGCCACAAATTCTCCACAATCATGCTGAAGCAGTTTAACATCTTAAAGCAGTTTGGAAATGGGGGGAAGTAAGTACTTTCATTTGTTGATTTCAGACCATGTTTGTGGCGTTGTTTGTGACAGTGTTACTGGAATGTCATCACATGAGATCTTTTTATACTGTAGACCTGCTTATTTTATGTAGAAAAATATAATATTAATAGCTTTATTTCTACTAATGTGACTGAAATGAGGAAGGTGATTTTTTAAAATAGTGTGTTGTGCTGAAAATATGAATCTGATAACAGTGTGATTAGATCTTTACTATTTTTTATTACTCTGACTATGTTATTTTTGTCTTGTTTCAATTGTTCAAGCCTGAGGAACCTAAGGTTGACTGTGAAAATGAAGTATGACAATTTATGAAGTATGAAAGTTTAGTCACATTTACCCTCTCGTGCATGTTCTTTGACAATACATACTGCTCAAAAAAAAAAAATAAATAAAGAGAACACTTTAACAACACAATGTAACTCAAAATGTTCCCTTTATTTTTTTGAGCAGTATATTTCACTGCATATATTATTATGTGGTCTCCTTTATTATCTTATTACTTATCATTTCTTTTGTGAGGGTGGAGAGCATACATTGCAGGCTGCACAGAACAAGATGCTTGTTTTGCAAGCCGCCTTGTATGACGTTAACAGGATATTAATAAACTTCTAAAGCCCAGAAGCCAAGCACACACAATACCACACTGGTGAAATTGTTTTTGTGACCTTTGTAGCTGAATACGTTAAAAACATGTACAGTATGTGCTTGGTAATGTCATGTAGAACTGGCTGTACAGTATAATTAAATAATCTGTATTTTTAATTGATGTGTTGATGTACAGTAGCATGTAAATGTTTTAGGTCAGTTTGTTTTTTAATTGTTAACTTGTTTGTTTATTATTTTTATGCTCTGGTGCTGTTCAGAATTGTCAATCATGTTTTTTCATACAGTATTTAAGGCTTTTTAAGGGGATCTTAAATTATATTTATGCTTTAGATATCCAGTTATGATCTGTTTTAGCATATACTTAGCAGATAAATAAATAAGTAGACTTGTTTATAAATCAATCATTCATGCATAATATTGGTCCAAAGTGACAGTAAAGACATTTATAACGTTACAAAGTTTATTCATCAAATATTCCTAAAATCATACACTGTTTTCAAAATTGATTACAATGTTTTATTGAGTATAAATTTGCAAGAAGTATAACACTAAATACTGAAGCACTGTTTAAAAAAATCAGCTTTACCATCATAAAAAATTACACTGATTTTAGATTATAAACATATTTTATAATTTAATACGGCCTTTGCTAAACTGATGTCTTTCAAAATCATAAAAAAAAATACAACCTTAAACTTTTGAACTTTACTGGAGATTAAGAAAGTAAAATTAAGTACTTTAAGCAATATTATTTTCTTTTTACTAACCTCAGATCTTTTTTTTATTGACTAATAAGATGTTGATTCAGAATATAAAATCTGATGCAATAGCGGTGTAACCTGATCACCTCATCAGTGTATGTGTGTTTGTATGTGTGTCTTGGCTGCTTTGCGTTGCATACAGAAAACTGCACGTCACCTCGTCTTTAACAACTGTTCCGAACAGAAATGCAGATCCAGTTTGTGTGTTTATGCACAATAATGCATGCAGCACAAGGTTGTGGTTAAATGTGAGGGAGAGCTAGTAAAATGGCTTCAGTCAATACAGTCCACTTCCCCTCACTCTGGCCTTTTTTGAACAGCAGCAGCATCAGCTCTCTAATTTTAGTATAGTGTTGCTGTATGTTTCTGCATCTTAAAGTGGTTGATTTGTTTTTCAGCATGAAAACACTTTACAATAAAGTCTCATTAGTGGATATTAGTTAATGCGTTAAAATCAGCAACGTGAAAGAAGACAGATTTATTAGAGTTACTATGTTAACATTTGTAAAAAAACAACGACAACTGGATTTTATTAGTTATTTACTACACGCTTATGACTTGTAATGAGATTATGACTGATTTCATCACGTTATTAAGAATTAACCATGAAATGAATATCACATAAATTTAATAAAAGCTTTTGAAGTTTTCATGGTGAGTTTAGTTAAATTAATGTTAACTATTGGAGCCTTATTGTGTGGTGTGGAATAAGTACAACTACTCAGCAAAAAATGTAGTGCAAGTAAAGTAAATGTATCTGTTGTAAATTTTACTCAAACTATGAGTATAACGTAGCCCTTTTAAAAGGTAGTGCAAGAGTAGTGAGTATTACACCATGAAAGGTTGATGCGTTTGCATGTAGTTTGTGAAAACGTAACATTTAGTGCATTTAGTTATTGGTTAAGAATATTTGGCAATTTCAGTCATCATACGGTAGGCATCCGTCATCTTCTCATCAGTGATATGCAGTCTAATCAGTCTCCTGTTCATTGTGTGCAACGTTTTTTGTGTCTTTTTAAAATTTGTTTTATAAGAGATATATATCATTTACAATAACAATCACTACGACAAAAAAACGAGGAAAAAATAGCAAAAATCAAAACTAAAAACACAGAAATATCAATAGAATATATAATAGGTAAAGAAATTGAGATTGAAGAGGGCAAAATAAAAAAGACAACAGCGATTTAGAGATTTAATAGATGTTAAAGGTCTTGCAAACTGTTTACTTTTTCAATGTATTCTTGTTAAGTGAATCTGGAATTGTAAGTAATTTGTATTCTTTTGCATAAATGCAACAAAATGGGCTTGCAATTAAAAAAATGTATTTCTATGAATATAAAATCTACATAAAAATAGAATAAGGTGTATTATAAAGCAGACATGGGTGACACGGTGGCTCAGAGGTTAGCACTGTCGCCTCACAGCAAGAAGGTCGCTGGTTCGAGTTCCAGCTGGGTTAGCTAGCATTTCTTTTTTTTTAAAGATTTATTTTTGGCCTTTTGCCCTTATTAGATAGGACAATATTGAGACAGGAAGCGAAGCTGGAGAGAGAGAGAGGAGGGGAAGGGTAGGGAAATGTCCTTGAGCTGGGATTCAAAGTCAGGACGCTCTGACGTGCTACTGCACCATATGCCGGCGCGTTAACCACTAGGCTATTGCGCTGACATCAGCTAGCATTTCTGTGTGGAGTTTGTATGTTCACCCCATGTTCCTGTGGGTTTCCTCTGGGTGCTCTAGTTTCCCCCACAGTCCAAAGACATGTCCTATAGGTGAATTGAATAAACTAAATGGGCCGATGAGTGTATGTGTGTGAATGAGGGTGTAGGGATGATTCCCAGTACCGGGTTAAAGCTGGAAGGGCATCCACTGTGTGAAACATATGCTGGATAAGTTGGCGGTATATTCCGATGTGGCGACCCCTGATGAATAAAGGGACTAAACCAAAGAAAAATGGATGTATGAGGCAGACATTAAAATATTTTAAAAAATGTTAAAATAATTACTTTTGGACTCACAGAAAAAAATAATTAAATAAAGTGCTACTTTGGACTGTTGTAAATGTAGATGTAGTAAAAGTACCAATATAGCACTAAAATTCATTCAAGTGAAAATAAAAATACACATTACAAATACATGCAACTACTTAAACTAATGGACTATGCACAGCTAGTGTTTTTCAGCCAATGATGAACTTCTGGTGAAAGCTTTATGTGACTTTTTTCAATTTCACAAGGTTCCTTACAGCATCGATGTTGTAATGTAATTAGCCCCTTTAAGCTATATTTTTTCGATTGTCTACAGAACAAACCATTATACAGTAACTTGCCAAATTACCCTAACCTGGTTAACCTAATTAACCTAGTTAAGCCTTTAAATGTCACTTTAAGCTGTACAGAAGTGTCTTGAAAAATATGTAGTAAAATGTTATTTACTGTCATCATGGCAAAGATAAAATAAATCAGTTATTAGAAATGAGTTATTGAAACTATTTTGTTTAGAAATGTGTTGAAAACATCTTCTCTTCGTTAAACAAAAACAGGGGGGCTAATAATTCAGGGGGGCTAGTAATTCTGACTTCAACTGTACATCAATACCGTGGATGTTCATTATTACAATATATTGGCTTATTAATGTCGGCAATCTCTAATTTCACCGTACAATTGACTCTAACTTGAGTCATATTTCTCAACTCTTCTGCTTGAACTCAAGTGAGTAATTTCTTAAATATCAATATATTTTCAGCAGTCAAGGATTCAGCAACTTTAGTAACAACAATGATATCACTTTCAGTTTGTGTCTGATTTTAGGGGATTCTTCATCAGAAGCAGCATTAGTCACTGATAGATTATTGAATCATTCATTCTACTGATTCATTACATATTGATTCACCCGGAAACAAATTAATGGACATAAGATTTCATACTGACTGAGTAGGCATGTCTTTTTAACAAATGCTTGTGATAGTAATACTTTACTATCCCAGTGTTTTGTGAACCGCAGTAAAGAGGTGTAGCTAAGTCATGCAATGATAGAAACAATTAATACATCTCCTAACCATTTTTTGAAAATTGAAAGATAAAAATGCTGCTGTATTAATGCCTACAAAATATACAGTTGAAGTCAGAATTATTACGCCCCTGAATTATTCGCCCCTGTTTATTTTATTCCCCAATTTCTGTTTAACGGAGAGAAGATTTTTCAAAACATTTCTAAACATAATAGTTTTAATTACTCTTCTCTAATAACTGATTTCTTTTATCTTTTCCATGATGACAGTTAATAATATTTCACTAGATATTTTTCAAGACACTTCTGTACAGCTTAAAGTGACATTTAAAGGCTCAACTGGGTTAATTAAGTTAACTAGGCAGGTTAGAGTAATTAGGCAAGTTATTGTATAACGATGGTTTGTTTTGTAGACTATCGGGAAAAAATATAGCTTAAAGGGGCTAATAATTTTGACCGTAAAATTAATTTAAAAAAATTAAAACGGCTTTTATTCTAGCCAAAATAAAACAAAAAAGACTTTCTCTGGAAGAAAAAATATTATCAGACGTACTGTGAAAATTCCTTTGCTCTGTTAAACATAATTTGGGAAATATTGAAAAAAGAAAATTCAAAGGGGGCTAATAATTCTGACTTCAACTGTATATGTTTAGTAAATATATTTATGGATTTCCTCAATTCATTTTTATTTTTACTGTAATAATGTTCATGAATATGATTTGGTGTATCAGTGAATGATGAATGACAACTTATGATCTACAGGATTTATGTAAATGTTTAGTGAATGCTTATGAATTTTAGCATGGCTTCCAATATAAAAGTTTAATGGTGTCTACATCCAGTGTTTTAATTTCTGCTGTGCTACAGATCTGTTGTAGGCCTGTACATTTTACTCTGCTACTGTTTTGATAGCGTTTGACACTTTATAATATCATATAATATCATAATGATTATGGATTTTTCTAATCAAATGTGGGCTCTTCCTCTTTTTTGATTGCTGTCTTTCAGTTTAAGTGAAAAACAAACAAAAGCATTCCCAACAAACTATGTACCAAACTGTAAATTTGCAATAGGATACTAAATCATTAACCTCAAATTATGCAGAAATTAAACATAGTATTAGGGTCGGCACAGTGGCTCAGTGGTTTGCACTGTCGCCTCACAGTAAGAAAGTCAATGGTTCGAGTTCCGTCTGGGTCATTTGGCATTTCTGTGTGGAGTTTGCATGCTCTCCCCATGTTGGGTTCCTCCAGGTGCCCCTGTTTCCCCCACTGTCCAAAGACATGCGCTATAGATGAATTGAATAAACTAAATTGGCTGTAGTGTATGTGTGTGAATGAGTGTGTATGGATGTTTCCCAGTGCTGGGTTGCAACTGGCATTCTGCGCCTACTGGTAGGCACAGAAGGCTGTTATCATCCATCCACATAGTTAAACAGCTATACTAATGGAGAAGACTCCAGATCCAGATCTTATTTACAGTACTGTGACGGTTGGGTTTAGGCTTGGGGTAGGCGTAGATGTTAATAAAATACAATTTAATTTAAAAATGTAATAAATAATATAAATAATTCTTGTTAACTTCCAGCCGCAGCCATATGTGATCTATAGCTGACTAACCATGTGGATGGATGATAACAGCCTTCTGAGCCTACCAGTAGGTGCAGAAGGCCCCTATTGGTCCATATCTATCAGCTGATAACCACTGAAAATGCCTATTTAATCAAGTGAATAAATCAATTCTCAAGTTCTCCCCCCCAAAATCTTAAGATTTGTGTTTCAACTCATTTTAAGTAGTAGACTGAACAAACAACAAACTAATTTTTTGAGTGTAATTCTTTCTGTTTTGTAGGTCACAAGATGCAACTGACCTTCTCTCAGATGATCTGGTTTTGGTGAGCCATTTCTACCCTTACCTAACATTAAGTCATTGTTGCTGAGATATATTACATGAATACAGGTCAGTGTAAATGAATGCTCCATCTGGTTGCTCTAAGGTTGAACAGCGTGTGGAGCCAGCCAAGAAAGCTGCCCAGATCATCCATAAGAAGTTGGTGGGTTGCCTGCAGAGTCAGCAGGGCCTGGACTCAGAGAGACGAATGGTAAACTGACCCCACATTCAATCATGTGGTTTATAAGTGTGTTGGACCAGGCTTTGAAGCAGATTAAGCAGCGGCTGTGTATGAGAAATGAGTAATGCTCAAAAAGACAAATGTAACGGTCGTGTGATGAAGTGTTGTGGCTGTGAAGATCATCAGCATGGACCACCATCACAGAGAATGATGGAGGGGGATTTCTTCCAATATTCTGTCCTGGCATACTATTTTGTGAAGGATCTAAATTGTTGATGGAGAGTTTGTTTTTGAGGTTTTTGCTTTGTCTGCATGTGGATAGTTATGTCTGGACGAAATAGTTTGGATATGCTTTCAAAGTGGTAGCTGTTATGACGTGCTAAATACCAGACTTTGTTTTCTTTTTTTCATGAACATTCTTCATTTACTGTTTGTTTGCAAAACAGAATTTAAGTGTAATATCCAAAGTGGTGGTGACACGGTGGCTCAGTGGTTTTCACCTCACAGCAAGAAGGTTGCTGGTTTAAGTCCCGTCTGGGCCAATTGGCATATTTTGTGTGGAGTTTGCATGTTCTCCTCTTGTTCGCATAGGTTTCCTGCGGGTACTCCAGTTTCCCCCACAGTCCATAGACATGCGGTATAGGTGAATTGAACAAACTAAATTGATCATAGTGTATGTGTGTGAATGAGAGTGTGTATGGATGTTTCCCAGTGCTGGGTTACAGCTGAAAGGTCATCCGCTGTGTAAAATATGCTGGATAAGTTGGTGGTTCGTTACACTGTGGCGACCCCTGATGAATAAAGGGATTAAGCCGAAGGAAAATCAATCAATGAATGAATGAATATCTAACACAAATCCAATTCGTAACTTTTTGATTTAGTGGCTAATCTGTATAAATTTGTACGATCTCATTTGCACAATTTAGTACGATTTGCTTATCTCTCAATGATGTTGGGTTTAAGACCGGGGTGAGTACCATGCCACTAAACTGACAAATTGTAAAATACTTACATTTCCTGTGAGATCAGGCTGGAATATCTGCTCAATTTCTCTGATTCTTGGTTTGTTAATTTTCTTTTATTTGACTTTTTGTCAAAATTCTATGTTGTGTACTGAAAAACATTTCTGTGATTTCAACGGTAAACTGTAAAACGCTACAGTAAAAATCTGTTACCTGGTTAACAGTAAGTTTCCTTAATATACACTGTAATAAAAAAAAAAACGTAAAAAAACTGTAATTTTCTGGCAGCAGGGGCGCCAGAAAATTACCGTAAAAAAAAAACAGAAAAAACTGAGATTAAAAAAAGTAGATAATCTGTGAAAACAGTAATTTCTTGTTCCATAATTACAGGTTATTACTGCCATTTTACTAATTATTACTGCAATTACACAGATTATTACTGTCATTTTACAAATTATTATTGTAAATATATAAATTATTAATGTAATTATACACATAATTAGTGTGATTATAAGGATTATTACTGCAATTACACAGGTTATTACTGTCATTATACAGATTAATTAACGTGATTATACGGATAATTACTGTAATTATGCAGGTTATTAATGTAATTATACAGATTAATTTATGTAATTATGCATGAAATCTTTAAATATTCCATATTTTCCACTTTTAACATACCTCTATGACTAGAAATTAAAAACTTAGGTACAAATAATTGCTGTTGTCATAAAACACAGTAAAACATAGAAAATACAAAACTGTTATCTATCTATTTTTTGATTATTTTTTTTTACAAATAACACATTTGGTCATTGTTTAACAACAAAAACAAGGTTAGTGTCATGTGAGGAAGCCTGCACAACAAAGTTGAGGATCAAATAGAAGTTTATTAACAGAATCATCTTGCAATTAAAGGTTGAAACAGGAACAAACAGGTGCATACAGATAATCCCAAGCGTAAAGGCGGCAAACAAAATAAAGGAGTCAAACACGGCAAGGTAAGGCAAACCGCATCGTAATGCTCACTAAACAGTTTGACTCAGAAGCGATGTGTCTGTGTGTGCTGAGGTTATAGTCCTTGAAATCAGTCCATAACGATCTTCTGACTGTGTGTGTAATCAGTTAGAATTAGGAACCAGGGTGTGCAAGGTGCATGCTGGGAGTTGTAGTTCGTTAAAGTAACGTGTGTAGTTTTCCAGCGATCCGCAGCCGCTAGATAACTGGTGATTGTCACAGTTCTGTAAATATTAATGTAAAATTATGTGTTACTCTCTAAAAATACATAAAATTTCCTTTAAAAAGCAGAAAAATAAAGTAATACCAAATTACAAGTAATAACTGTAAATTTAATGTTAGAATTTTTTATGACAGAGCATGTGTAAAACAAAAGGTATTTCACTGTATAATGAAAAAACTGGAAAATTCTGGAAAATACTGACAATTACCTGTAAAATAACCTTTATTTTTTACAGTGCATATATGTCGTTTAATAACCGTAAATTATTTTTTGCAGAATTTGCTGTGTGACACTTCACTTTTGCTTTTTGTTAACATTACTATGGTCCTTTTTAGTTTTTTCTGCATCAGTTATATACATTAGTGTTTTACATTACATCTAATACTGATAAATAATGTTTATTTTATTAATTATTCCATTAATTTTATACTATTATGGTGTTTTGTAGTTGTGTGAGGCGACAGTTGTGTGTAGTTGTGTGAGGCAACAGTGCTAACCACTGAGCACTTCTATTTATTAGTATGTTTCCCTGCTTAGAGGAAAATATGCATTGGTTCTTTATACAACGTTCTCATAACTATATAGTTGTGTTTATGTGTGTGTAGCAAAAGATATGATGTGTAGATGTGAGTACTTCAAAAGATTTGTGTATTAACATTATTAGTTATGGAAATATGGTTGTTTAAGGTAAAAGTGTGAAAGTTTATTTTAGGTTTTTCATTGTATCTTTAACAGTAAAATACTGGCAACCGCAGCTGCAGTTTTTAATCGTAAATTTTACTGATTTTTTTTAACAGTGTGTTTTTGCCCACAATATTTCATATGTGGATGCTGCTTTATGAGTCATTGAATTATTCACTCCGATGAATTAATTCTGGAAAGAAGCACTACTCCTCTGTATTGAGTTGTTATTGTTTACTGAACTCATTGCTTCTAATTAACTGAATATTAACACTGTAACTGTAATTATCTGCAGCATTTTGTACATTGCTGTGGGTAAAGTTTCTGATTTAGTGTAGAAAATCTGGTCTATTTCTCAGATTTTTGCTTAGTCTAACTTTAATTTGTCTTTGTGTCTTGCGTTATGTTAGGAAATTGCACAATTATGTTGTCTTGCTCATGCGAACTATTATATGAGGATATTTTAAAAGCAGAACTGTCATAAACGTGACATGCAGCACACTTCCTGGTTTCCTCACTTAGTTTAGCTCATTCATACTTTTCATTATTTACAGAAAAAGTTACCCCTTATGATGTTGTCTGTCAGTATGGCTGAGAGCATCAAGGATTTCGATGGCGATTCTTCTATAAGGTGAAGGTTTGAATGATTAACCCTTATTATGAATTATGTTCTAAGTTTCAGCAAAATGTAGAAGTACATGTTCCCTCTTTTTAGGATTTTCATAAATGAGACCAAATTACAATAATAAAAATGTCAATATTATTTCATTGTTTTTTTGTCAGTTTCAATGGACATCAAGACAAAACACAGTTGTACTAAAAAACAATAAACAAACAGGAAATTCAAAATAAAATACTGCAATTTATTAGTTATTAACATTTTAACATTGAATTTGAAGTTTTGTTTTATAGACTGCACATTATTAGAACCAGATATATTTAAAGTTTAAATTCACTGTCCATTTTAATGAACAGACTTAACTTTTTAAATCCTGATTTAAAGCTTTTATACAATTTTTTAAAACTTTTAATCAATAAACTCAGTCCTTTTTCTCTATATAATATATGAAATATTGGCAAGCATATCAATAAATTTGAATAAAACCATAGTTTTCAATTTACAGCAGGCAGAACTATTTAAATCATTCATTTTAATGCAGCTTACTATAGAAGTTCTAGTAGATTGAAATGTTGTCGGTCCAGTTTTCAGAGTTGAAGTTCAGTTTAATTCAGTTTAGTGTGGTTTAAATTTCCCTGAAAGTACACTAAACTTCACTAAGTGATGAAAGTGAGGGGGGAAAATCCTTGAGAAACAATGAAAAAACTTCAAGAGACCAAAATGGCTGACACAAATATCTGTATAGGATACTTTTTAAAATGTTGATATACCTCAGGTACAGCTAAATGTAAATGTCAGTATTGCAGTTGCCTTGGAAATACACATTTTACAGTCAGTTTCTAAGCACAACTGACCTCTTTTTTTTTGTAGGAAAGTTCTGGAAATGTGCTGCTTCATGCAAAATACCCTGGCGCAGACTTTGGCTGACTTTGAAATGAAATTGGAGAAAGAAGTTCTTGTGCCTCTGAATAAGCTTAGTGAGGTAGTTATTTATATTTTGTTACTACCAAACCAGGTGAACTAAAACAGACATAATTAATGACCTATTTCTGTTATCTAATAGGAGGACTTGCCAGAAATCTTGAAAAACAAAAAGCAGTTTGCTAAACTTACTACAGACTGGAATAATGCTCGTACCAGGTGATTTTCTCTTTTATGTCAGTGTGACCACATATGAATTACACTTCTTTAACATAAATCACACCTTCATATCTTTGCAATCTTCTTTTTTATGAAGATGTAATTGTGTCGTGAACAGTTTTGCAAAGTTTGACTTCTGCATGTATTCTCACTTTCAGATCTGAGACCAGCACAGGCCCACAGGCCAAGCAGCACGGACTGAGGGAAGATGTGGAGGAGGCCTGGAGAAGACTGGAGTCTATTAAGGTTAAACTTAATTAATTCTGCTTTCTTTATTATTCTACCTTAGACAGTTTATAAATCTTGTAAAGTCATGATAGGTCCTTTACATGCTATCAATCACATAATTTACAACTTGGCACAAGCAGGTTTTTTTTCTGCTGATTCTGCAGTCAACAGATCCTTGCTTAAAATTTAACTCTTTCCCTGACGTCGTTTTTAAAAAAGCATTTTTGATTTTTTTCACATATTTTTGACAGCACTCAGAATGTTTTTTGCAATGAATATATGAGCGTATTATATATCAAAATAGAAAAAAAGTTTGGCATTTTATCACCACTAGAATGCAGATAGGTTTAATGAAAAATTTAATCTATTTTTTTAAACAAATAAAATAAGATCCCGAACATGAGTGATCAGAGTTAGAGTCAACCAACGTCTGCCTCTTTAGCTGTGCACCTTTTCATTTTTACATGCAATCTAATCTGCACTTTCATTTTCATATGCTATCTGATACCCTGATTGTTTTTGTATTTCCCACATGGGAGAACCAGGAGTCCTTTAACTCATTCTAGACATGTGCTATTACTTCCCTTACAGTAATACTCTTTGAACACGGATTGCCATAATAACTCAGTTAATAATGGTGTGAACCTATACAGTTTGGGTCGGTTATGATTATCATGGGGTGACCATGTCATCTTTTTTCCGGAAATGTCCTCTTTTGGGACTAAAAAATGTGTATGGACAGGATTTCTAAGCCTCCTAAAATGTCCAGCATTCTAAAAAAAAATTATTTACTCGTTAATGACTTAGAAAAAATTAAGCAGTCTGATTAAACCTGGTCCTGCAGTCCACACTTAGACCCAATTTCACAGACAAGGCCTATACCAGGACTGGACCTTAGTTTAAATCGTGGTATTTAAGTCCACTTGAAATCAGAATTTATAGTGTTTATTTTGCTAGCTTACATTGGTATTTTTAAAGTAAATTTGGTAACACTTTATTTTGATGGTCCATTTGAGTTTTATTAGACTGTCTGCTTAATATCTGTTGATACTGCTGCTAAACAGACATTTAACTGACTATAAGAAACTTTACAAGTACATATCAACTTACACTAACCCTAACCCTAACCCCAACTCTAACCCCAACCTAACAGTCTACTTATGATCTAATGAGAATTAGTTGGTATGTAGATGCATTGTAACTTAAATTCAACAAATGGACCATCAGAATAAAGTGTGACCACAAATGATTAATTGTGTATATTAATCCAGTGAAATAAATGTTTGTTTTGGTAATCTTCGATCAAAGTCTGTCCATTTGCTTTAGGTGGTCCTATGTTGAAGTCAATATGAGGGCTTCCATAGCAAACGTATTATTAATATCCTTACAACCTTAACTGTATTATTAATATACGATTAATATCCTTAACCATTCTCCTCTTAATAATGTTAGTTTATTATGGGGAAATGATGCACAAAGAAAACCCCGCTCTACTCAATACTCCAATATTCAGTTGGAAGTACATCAACATACTGAAATAAAAGGCTCAGCAGCTTCCAGTTCACGCATACTTTAAGCAGCTTTTCTAAAGATGCCTTTGAGAAACATTACTGGTGTACATCTAGAGCCAAAACTTTGCTGTTGATGTATATTAAGTTATGTCACTGCAACTTATTTTCAGTTAGGAAAGCAATTTAGCACACATGCAATTTGGTCTGGGACTAGCCTTACGCCTTGTCTGTGAAACAGGAGGTTAGAGTTTCTCCAAAACCCGCCACCTCCCCCAGCACCACCTGTCTAGATCTGCTAATCAGCCAATCACATGACAGCAACTCAATGCATTTAGGCATGTAGACATGGTCAAGACGATCTGCTGCAGTTCAAACCAAGCATCAAAATGGGGAAGAAAGGGTATTTAGGTGACTTTGAACGTGGCATGTTGTGCCAGATGGGCTGGTCTGAGTATTTCAGAAACTGCTGATCTACTGGGATTTTCACACACAACCATCTCTAGGGTTTACAGAGATTGGTCCGAAAAAGAGAAAATATCCAGTGAGCGGCAGTTCTGTGGGCACAAATGCTTTGTTGATGCCAGAGGTCAGAAGAGAATGGCCAGACTGGTTCCAGCTGATAGAAAGGCAACAGTAACTCAAATACACTTGTTACAACTGAGGTATGCAGTAGAGCATCTACAGCAGCAGAAGACCACAACGAGTGCCACTCATGTCAGCCAAGAACAGGAAACTGAGGCTACAATTCACACTGGCTCACCAAAATCGATAATACGTTGCCAGCTCTGATGAATCTGTTTTTCTACTGTGACATTCGGATGGTAGGGTCAGAATACTATCTAAAAGTATATGTCCATCCTGCCTTGTATCAACAGTTCAGGCAGGTGGTGGTGGTGTAATGGTGTGGGGGATATTTTCTTGGCTTACTTTGGGCCCATTAGTACCAATTGAGCATCGTGTCATCGCCACAGCCTACCTGAGTATTGTTGCTGAGCATGTTCATCCCTTTATGACCACAGTGTACCCATCTTCTGATGGCTACCTCCAGCAGGATAACATGCAATGTCATAAAGCGTGAATCATCTCAGACTGATTTCTTGAACATGACAATGTTGACTGTACTCAAATGGCCTCCACAGTCCCCAGACCTCAATCCACTTGAGCACCTTTGGGATGTGGTGAAATGGGAGATTTGCATTATGGATGTGCAGCCGACAAATCTGCAGCAGCTGCGTGATGTTAAGCGTGATGTTATCAAGTCAATATGGACCAAAATCTCTATTCCAAAATCTCCGGTCCAACCCGGTACTAGTAAGGTGTACCTAATTAGGTCTGTCTTTCTGTCTGGCTGTCTGTCTATTAGCAGAAGCACGTCTACATTTGCTGAGTAGCAGCAGCAATGAACAGATCTAGTCTATCAAGATCATATAGACTAACAATATTTTATCCATTAAAGTCCCCCTGAAATCAAAATGATTTTTTAAAGTTTTATGTTCGCCTTAAGTTTATCTATAGGCTAATTTACATGTATTCATAATTAGAGGATAAATAAATCCAAAACATTTAGTCTCTAAATTCCACCAATATAGATTAGTGATTTTGATGACATCACTCTGCGCTTAAATTTTCTGTACATTCGAATGCTCTCAGAATCTGGACGCCTCCCTCCCACTACATAGCTGAAATCTGTCATTTGCTGACACTATCTGTGACCCTGCACCACAAAACCTTGTGTCGCATGGGTATTGTAAAATGCATTTTAATTTGACCTGTGAAGACACGCGAGCCAGTCAAAGAGCTACGAGTACTCTAGCGTGCAAGTCTACTATCATCATTTTAAAGAGAATGAGATAAAAAAAAAGTCACAGGTTTATTTTGGCAATAGACAAAAATATATTGGTTCAAAATGACAGATTTTTCATTTTTGTGAAAAATCATTAGGATATTAAGTAAACATTATGTTCAATGAAAATATTTTTTATTAATTTTTTAATATAAATACATAAAAACTCTTTTTACTATTAGTAATGTGTATTTATAATTATTATACTAAAACTACTGCATTTTGTCATTCCTACAGGGATAGATCATACTGAAGTGATGATACCCTCCATTTGGCCTAACCTAATTGATCTTCTTTCTCCTGTTGAACACAAACAAAGACATTTTGAAGAATGTTGGAAACCTAGCCATTGACTTACAAAGTATTTCTGCTATGGAAGGTAAAAGCTAAAGGTTGCCAACATTCTTCAAAATATCTTTGTTTGAGTTGATTTGATTTGATTTATTTATTTTCGAACAAAATATCATACATAAAATATCATTAACAAAAAATAAATGTCAACATGGTCGAAAATGGAGTGGGATGAAGCACAAGCTTATTATTTTCCCACCACATTACCACATACGTCATTCGTCTATTACTTCAACTTATTTCTTCTCCTACTTATCTCTTCTTTTTACATGAAACATATTTTATCCTTTTGGCATCTTTGACAAATTATATGTTTGGTTCCATTTGTACCTTTATATTTTGTAACATAAACCCAGAAAAAAAAAAAACATAGTACTGCAAATAGCCATTAATTAAATTTTATCATACCTTTCTCTTTTTATACTTTTTCAATCACCTTCATCATTATATTCCTTTAATAATATATGTTTATACAACTTTTTAAATTGATTATTATCCTGACATTGTTTGAGAGTCAGATCTAGACTGTTCCATAGTTTTACACCACAGACAGACATACACAAACTTTTTAAAGTTGTTCTTGTTTTCAACCTCCTAAAATTTTGCTCTTCTCTCAGATTTTATCCCCCTTGTCGTTCTTCAAAATACGTTTGTTTGCATTTTGGAAGTAGTTTATTCCTAGCTTTAAAAATAAATTGTGCTGATTTAAATATAACCAAATCATTGAACTTAAGTATCTTTAATTTAAAAAATAAAGGATTTGTAATAAAAATATATAAAAATATAAAAATATAAAATAAAAGGATACCCCACATTTTCTATGAGTCTAATTACTTTTTTCTGAATTGTACATACGTATCGTAAATTAGATTTATATGTATTTCCCCATATTTCAACAATAATAATTTATATATGGCAACATAAGCGTGTTATATAATATATACATTGATTTATTATCCAGGATAAATCTTGCTTTATACACTATTGCTACAGTTTTGACTAATTTTGATATCACATTATTTATCACATTGTTTGTGTTTGACAGAAGAAATCAAATCTTTATTAACAGATGAAAATTCTTTATTTTGTGGTCATGATAAGTCAGAATCATGAAACAATTTCTTCACATGGTTGTACGTTAGGCTGCTTTTACAATTGTTTGTGATAAAATCAAATTTGGCTACCAGTGGAAACTTTACAGCTTGTTTAAATCAAGCTCACATTATGTGCTGATCTCATTTCCTCCTGCTGCTGTTCATACTGTCTAAAAAAGCACGTTTCAATGTGCTGTAAAAAAAGTCAGTTAAACAATAAGCTTTATAAATTATAACATTATAAATCATTACATTCATATTTTCAAAGAATTCACAGGAGGGCAACGCAGTGGCGCAGTAGGTAGTGCTGTTGCCTCACAGCAAGAAGGTCGCCGGTTCAAACCTTGGCTGCGTCAGTTGGCGTTTCTGTGTGAAGTTTGCATGTTCTCCGTGCATTCGCGTGGGTTTCCTCTGGGTGCTCCGGTTTCCCCCACAGTCCAAAGACATGTGGTACAGGTGAATTGGGAAGGCTAAATTCACTGTAGTGTATGAGTGTGAGTGAGTGAGTGAGTATGTATGGATGTTTCCCAGAGATGGGTTGCGGCTGGAAGGACATCTGCTGCATAAAACATGTGCTGGATAAGATGGCGGTTCATTCCGCTGTGGCGACCCCGGATTAATAAAGGGACTAAGCTGAAAAGAAAATGAATGAATGAATGAATTCACAAGAAGGAAATCAATAATACAATACATTTTCTTTCTCTCAGGATCAGTACTCTGCAGACCTCTATCATTTTGCCTCTAAGGAGGATGACTATGCCAGCTACTTTACCCGTGTGAGTAGATGTATATTACTCTGTATATTTGTTTACCTCCACAGGCCCATTCAGTAATGCCGAAAAAGGATCTAGTTCATTTTAAACTCATATTACACTATATATTATTCAGCATTATCATTAATATTCAAAATGGCTTAATTATTATATTATAAGTAGCATTTATGTAACAAAACACTATTTTGATGTTATGGTCCCTACTTAAAGAAGACATAATAAACAGTGGCCAACTGAATTATTTATTAATATAAAATAATCAGTAAAACAATCCAAAACGACAAGAGATGGGGAGGCCAACAACATATTAAATAAATAACCAAACAAACCTAAAGCAGATTGGGACCCCCCACTCCAACCTAAAGCCAAAATGAAAATACAAAGGATAACACAACAACAAAGCTGTCAGAAACTGATGGCATGGAGGAATGAGCAAGAGCAAGAAATCCGCTTCCTTCCATTTTAAAAGTCTGACATCACCAAATCAACCAATAGAAAACTGAAAAGGGAAAAAGACAAAACAAGATCAATTGAAAGTAATAAAGGGCCGCACTTTAATGAGGATCTCTCCCTCATTAGCATAGACAGCCCTGAGTGAGAAGCAGCCATTTGGAATCTGCTGCTATGCTAACACACAGGCATTTTTAGCCCTGGGCACTTTTCAAAATAGAGCTGGGAGAACAATCGCACTTGAGTTTAAAGTGACAGTCACCTAAAAATGGCACAATTTGGATCAAAGCCTAAAAGGGGCATTTCAAAGAGTTATTAAACACTATTTATGGGGTATTTGAGTTGAAACTTCACATACACACTTTAGGGACATCAGAGGCTTATTTTGCATCTTGTAAAAAAGTGCATAGATCCCTAATAGGAAAAGCATGTGACTTGCTTCAAGTAATTACACTTTTTCTGGTGGGAAACTCTGGAAAGCATTGATGTGTCATTATTCTACTCTTAATAATTTGTAGAAAATGTTTAGGATAAAGCAATAGAGCAATGAATTATTTTCTCAACTGTTATATTGTGAAATATTGTGATTTCAGTGAATTTCTCATTCACTTTTTAAAAGGAATATCATGATGAATATGCAATTGTGTTTTAGACATGCTATGTGGTATCTGGATTGAGGTTAACATCTTGAGCTAAAGCACAAAATGGCGGAAAATGTCAACTTTGTTATTGTTAACTGTGGTAAAACCAAGTATGACCATAATTTAAACAGCATTTAGTTACACAATCAAATGTTTCCTATCGCATTTAGGCATATTGTATTATTTATTACAATTATAATCTATTCAGTTTACTGTAAATTAAATATTTTTTGTCATTCCAGTTTAAGGAAAATAGGAATGGAAAATGTTTTAAATGTACCCCCAATTCTGTAATCTGTCACAGGGGATAAATGAGAATATCAATACTAAAAATAAGAATGAAAAACTTATTAGTTTATAGTTGTTGAGTAAATGTACCATTAGTATTTATTTTTTTGAGTTTGTTTTACAAGAAAATATTATTTCAGTTCTTCAAGTTTAAATTAACCTGTTAATGTATCTATAGTGATTGGCTCATTCTGAAAACGTACCATTATATACATTTCTGGAGAGTGCCAAATACGTCCCAAGAGCTAAGTTTTTTTTTGCAGATTTTGTTTTCGTAAATCCACCAGAGGTCGTTGTGTTCGCTTTTTGAGGTCTCAAATTCAGATCTCTCTCACGAGTGCCATTCTCGCTTGCTGTTCTCATGTAAATCAGACTGACTGACTGACCGATCGACACCCACCCTCCTCTTTCCCTAAACCCCACCAATAGTGTTTTCAAAAGCACTGATTGACTCGCCCACGACTTCCCTAAACCCAACCGACAGTTTTAAAAAGCAATCCAGAAAAAGAAAAGCCCTCACCTGATTTTTACCACGTTTTCAGATTTTACCACATTCTCACCCTGTTACTTGCTTATTTTATTTTTTGTCTTACCCGCATTCTGGAACCTTTCTTCACTGGACGCGAATGCTATCGTTGTGGTCAACTCGTCTCACGTCTCAAGTCTCAAGTCCGCTGACATACATGGCGAGCTAACTGGACAAACTGGTAAAAGCTGGAAAGCCGTCCATACGGAGGTAAATGGTCGGCTGGTAAGCACGAAAAGGAACAACATCATACCGCCCTGAAGCGTTCGGTTTAAAGACGAAATGCAGCCATACATACGTACTTCTGGCTATATGATTCGTGATCTCCAGAAATGTATAGGGCTACGTTTTCAGAATGAGCCTATGTTACAACAACCTGTGTGATAGTGTCAGTTCTTGATACACCTCTTTTTTCCCAGAAATTCATACGTATATATTTATTATTTCAATTCAAATGTCTTGACTTATTTGGAGTAATTTATATTAATTATGAATCAATTACTTGATATTAATTGTAATAATCAGTTCATTTTTCATAAAATGTTTCTCCACGTTAACTGAGATCTTCTGACAGCTTCTAGAACTACAAGCTGAATATCACAAGGCTTCATATGATTTCCTGGAGAGAAACATAACTGAGCTCAAGGAGAGTCACAGCCACACAGGTGAGCTGAAGAAAAGGATATTTACTACCCGATAGACCTCAGCGTTACCACCATTTTCATGTGTGTCTGTTTGACTACAGAGACGCTGGTGAGTTCCTCCGAAAATAAGGTATTTGGAGAGCCGCTGCTGTCTCACCTTCAGAGCTGCGGGAGGAAGATTGCTGTCCCCATTGAGGAGTGTGTGAACATGCTGTTACGTACAGGACTCAGGGAGGAGGTAAGTACACACATACGCATCTGAGATCACATATGCAGCTTTGCACTATAACACAAATAACTGCACACCCACTGAGCAGCACGCCTTTTATTTTCAGCATGTTGTTTCACTTTCTGACTCATATTTGCTATATATCTTTACAATTGTCATCTAGGGGCTGTTCAGGTTAGCAGCCGCAGCGTCTGTTATGAAAAAATTGAAAAGCAGTCTGGATTCAGGCACAGTCGACCACACTGAGTTTAGTTCTGACCCTCATGCTGTTGCAGGTGAGACTTATGCTAACATTTTTGTTGTTGTTTGACTAATGTTAAATGTTCTGACTGAGTTTTTTTGAGCTTTTGCATGACTTTCCACTTAAAAATGGCAAACATTTTTAGCTTTATTTTGTTTTTGGCCATTCATTTACATGAAAACAGCATTTTGAGGATTCCTTAAAACAAAAAAGTTATTTATTTATTTTATTTAGAAAAAAAATTTATCGTCTATTAGATTAATATTTCAGCCAACATTTAGTGTATTTTAAAACTGAGCAAAATATCAAAGCCTTCTGTTCTTTGTTTTTTTCATACACTGAAAGTAAATGGGCAGCACGGTGGCTCAGTGGTTAGCACTGTCGGCTCACAGCAAGAAGGTCGCTGGTTCGAGTCCCGGCTGGGTCAGTTGGCATTTCTGTGTGGAGTTTGCATGTTCTCCCAGTGTTCTTGTGGGTTTCCTCCGGGTGCTCTGGTTTCTCCCACAGTCCAAAGACATGCACTATAGGTGAACTAAATTTGCTATAGCGATTGTATGTGTGTGAATGTGAGAGTGTATGGGTGTTTCTCAGTACTGGGTTGTGGCTGGAAGTGCAACCACTGCGTAAAACATTTGCCGGAATAGTTGTTGGTTCATTCTGCTGTGGTGACCCCTGATAAATACGAGACTAAGCCAAAGGAAAATGAATGAATGAATGAATGAATGAAAGTAAATAAGGGGCACAGCAAGAAGGTTGCTTGTTTGAGTCCCGGCTGTGGAGCTTGCATGTTCTCTTTGTGTTTGCAGGAGATTTCTCTGGTTCCTTTAAAGTTCAAAGATATGTGGTATACAGTAGGTGAATTGGAAGAATATTAGCTGTTGTGTGTGTGTGTGAGAGATCTTTCAGGACACAAATTTCTATAATGACGTATTTATTACAAGGAGAAGTTGATTTATGAGTGAGGATATTGCCTAAGTCACCATTTATGAAAGCATTAACAGATTCTTGTGAGGATTGGGTTTAGGGATAGGGCTGGGTAATAGAAAATGCAGTTTGTACACTGTAAAAAAAGCTGAGTTCCACTCAATCAATTTTTTTTGGGACAGCATGAAGGAATTAAGTTGCTTTATTAGGTTTTAGAATTTTAAGTGGATTGAACAAAAAACAATTATGTTGTCGCTGAAAAAAACGTAAGAATTGTGTTGTTTCAGCTCATTTTAAATAAGTAGTTTGAACAAACAGCAAACCTCATTTTTTGAGTGTACAGTATAAAAACAATGGAAACCTATGAAAAGTCCCCTAAATTACACACACACACAAAAAAACATATGACATTATGTACGGGTTTAGTTAGCTACTTCTGATGGCATAAATGTCTTCATTTATTAAGTGAAATATGAAAAAGACCCACTGGTGAGGACGTTTTACTGCTTATAAATGCTTATAAATTGACCAGAACAAGTTTTTATTGACCGACATTTGTTTCTGTGAGGGGATGTGTTTAGAGGTATGGGTGGGTAAGGCTTTAGGCAGTATCATTGACCTGATATGAAAAAAATGAGCGTGTGTGTGTGTGTGTGTGTGTGTGTGTGTGTGTGTGTGTGTGTGTGTGTGCGCGTGTGTGCGTGTGAGCTAGTGTGCGTGTGTGCGTGTGTGTGTGTGCGTGCGTGCGGCGACCCCTGATAGAGGAAGGAATAAGTTGAAGAAAAGTGAGTGAAAGTAAATGAGGGCTGATGTTGTTGAGCTCAAAAAAAAAAAACAACTAAAAAGTGCACCATAAACCTTTGTGTTCTATAAATAAGGCCAGTAATGCTATAAAATAAGATCTAGTTTCTTAGTTTTTTTATGCCTTAATTATATATGATATAATATATTACAGCATTTATTCATATTTCTTAATGTTGGCTAATAAAAAAGTAATGTATCATTGTTCCGGTTGGTTTAGTGCTCTAACTAATGACAGATTGCAAAAATGTGTTAACGCTAACATAACATGACATATGCTAATACCTAATGTAGTAACTTACCAAACAAAACTTTGTTGTAAAGTGTTATCTCAAAGTCTTCTGAAGACATCTAGCTTTATGTGGGGAACATTTTTAAAAGCCAGAAGTCACGTCTTACCACCAAAATCCTTCCTCTTTATTGTAGCAAAAAATATATATTTTATGTTTGTCTGCATATTTTAATCATGTCAGTGACTAAATGTTTATGTAAAAACTGCCTTGGCACATCTAACATTTTTATTTTAGCTTTTAAATATTGAAATAAAAATGTTAGATTTTGTACGTTTCAGCTCCTATTCACCTTCATTGTAAAAGAAAAAGATGTTATGCTAAAAAAACAAGCTGCTACTCATGTGGGTTCGAAACAGCAAATACATAATTACTAAAAGATATTTTTGGGTGAACTATTTCATTTTGTTTGACTGGCATACAGTTGAAATCTTATAAAATATTATATCCTCTTAAGGCCCAAGGTGTTTTTTACATGGATTTTTTTTTATTTCTCTTTGCTATTTGGTCTAATTAGAACCTAATTTGAATAAAAACGTAAGTATCATCTTTTGATACGATGTACTTTTAGAGTAAAATGATGTCCATATATGTGCACTCGTGGTCCGAATTTACATTAAACACTTTTTTCTGAATCTTTGTTAATGCATATTTAACATAGAATTTTTTTTTATTTGCTTTGACTATCAGAGAGTAAAAAAAATGTCCCCATTTTGGACAGTTAAAAATAGTGTTTGGGACATTTTGTAAGCTGCAAAACAGTTGCAGGATGACAACATTGAAAGTATTTTAAATAGCCACTTAAGAGCTAAAATGTGCTGTCCACATACAGTATGTGGACACTCAAGCCCTAGAAGGTCATATTATAAGATATTATTTATTTATTTATTTATTTTATACAATTGAAGTCAGAATTATTAGCCCCTCTTTGATTTTTTTTTTCTTCTTTTTAAATATTTCCCAAATTATGTTTAACAGAGCAAGGAAATGTTCACAGTATGTCTGATAATATTTTTTTCTTCTGGAGAAAGTATTATTTGTTTTATTTCGGCTAGAATAAAGTTTTACATTTTTAAAATCCATTTTAAGGTAAAAAAATATTAGCCCCTTTAAGCAAATTTTTTTCCAATAGTCTACAGAACAAACCATCCTACAATAACTTTTCTAATTACCCTAACTGCCCTAGTTAACCAAACTAACCTATTTAAGTCTTTAAATGTCACTTTAAGCTGTATAGAAGTGTCTTGAAAAATATCTAGTAAAATATTATTTAGTATCATCATGGCAAAGATAATATAAATAAGTTATTAGAAATGAATTATTAAACTATTATGTTTCGAAATGTTTTGAAAAGTCTTCTCTCCGTTAAACAGAAATTGGGGAAAAACATAAACAGGTGGCTAATAATTCTGACATCAACTATATATATATATATATATATATATATATATATATATATATATATATATATATATATATATATATATATATATATATATATATATATATATATATATATATATATTAATTATTTTCATTATTTTATTTATTTATTTATTTATTCATTTGTTTATTTTTTGCTGTCTTTGCAGGTGCTCTTAAATGTTACTTGCGAGAGCTGCCTGAGCCGCTCATGACATTTGAACTATATGATGACTGGTTTGAAGCTGCAGGGTGAGTCTGTATGGCCTTTTTTTCTTTTGTATGGATGATGTTAAAACACTTCAAATGCTGAATTTGCATTATGATTATCTGTCTTTTTAGAGAAAAAGAAACGGATGAAAAACTAAAGCTGCTGCGGACAGCATTGCAAAAACTTCCCACAGAAAACTATAACAATCTTAGGTACTGCGAATACCTCGAAATAACTCTTATCTACCTCACTGTTTGTGTCAAACCAAACCATTACTCTCTGTGCATATAAATGGCTTTGTGTCTCCATCAGATACCTTATTCAGTTCCTGTCACAATTATCAGAGCAGCAAGCAGTGAATAAGATGACACCCAGTAACATTGCCATTGTGCTTGGTCCTAATCTGCTGTGGCCTCGCTGTGAGGGGTCAGTATAGTGAAATCTTAACCCTTTCATCTTTATTTCTATGGCTCTTTTACAATGTAGATTGTGTCAAAGCAGTTAACATAGAACTTCTAGTAACTGTGCTTCTGCAGTTTAATCTCCTACAACATTTCTTTGCCTTATATTTTTGCTTCAGAGAGACATCATTGCTGGACATGGCATCTGCTTCTTCAGTGCAAGTTGTGACTATCATAGAGCCGCTTATACAGCATTCCAAAAGCCTCTTCCCAGAAGGTACAGGAACATGACATAACATAAAATAACATAACTGTTCAATAAAAAAATATAAAGAGGAAAAGCATTAGCTTTATTTTTATTTCTTCAATATGGTTAACACTTCCAAAATGGGCTTTCAGTTTATCTTTGTTTGTGTATTATTGTATGGCTATTGGCTATCACGTTTTTTCAGTCATTGCATTTAGATGTTATATACTTACAAAGATTAAAGTACGATTTATTATTGTATTAATAAATATATTAACTACTCATTTGATTGCCAGGATAAATTTATGTATACACTACCTGACAAAAGTCTTGTCATCGATCCCAGGCGTAAAAGCAACAAATAATAACTTGACTTCTGGTTGAACATTTGGAAAAGTGGCAGAAAGTTTTTTTCGATGAGTCTTTTGTTGAACTGCATCCCAATCATCAAAAATACTGCAGAAGACCTACTGAAACCCACAAGATTCTCACAGAAATCAGTCAAGTTTGGTAAAGGAAAAATCAAGGTTTGACGTTACATTCAGTATGGGTGTGTGCAAGAGATCTGCAGAGTGGATGGCAACATCAACAGCCTTAGGTATCAAGACATTTGTGCTGCCCATTACATTACAAACCACAGGAGAGGGCAAATTCTTCAGCGGAATAGCACTCCTCATACTTCAGTCTCCACATCAAAGTTCTCGAAAGCAAAAAAGTTCAAGGTGCTCCAGTATTGGCCAACCCAGTCACCACATATGAACATTATTGAGCATGTCTGGGGTAAGATGAAGGAGGAGGCATTGAAGATGAATCTTGATGAACTCTGGGAGTTATGCAAGAACACTTTCTTTGCCATTGCAGATGACTTTATTAATAAGTTATTTGAGTCATTGCAAAGATGTATGGATGCAGTCTTCCATGCTCATGGGAGTCATACACAATATTAATTATTTTTCCACTGCACCATGACTTTATATTCTATACTGTACACTATTAGGTGACAAGACTTTTGCCTTAACAAAGTCAGTCCTAATTAAGGACTAATTAAATATCTAAAAATCAAGGCATGATCATATTTTATTTTGCTAAAACAAGCATAATCTAGAGGCCTTTGCCTTTCATATAAGCCAGTTCAAATACAAAATTATCAACTAGAAGTAAAGTTATTATTCGTTGTACCTAAAACTTGGATAGGTGACAAAACTTTTGTCAGGTAGTGTATGCGTGTCTGTAAAATCTATTGTGTTTAATGTTGGAATACAGACTCAAAACGTTTTTCATGGTATGTTCGTTCTTGTCTTTCATTTATCATGTTTTTTTGTTATAAACCAAAAACAACCAAACAAAAAAAAAAACACTTAGCATCCATATTGTCAACTTTAGGACTGAATCAAAGCGTACAACACAAAATCAAAACCTTTTATGGTGTAAATATAAGACAGATCTTACAATCATAACAATTATGTGTGCTGTGCTGATTATGTGTCTCCATGGATTTTCCATGGAGAGCTTGTAAAATGTGCATAGTCAAAAAAGCACCAGGAAATACTATGTTGCACACAAATGAAGATTTGCTACAAAATGTGTCTTGATATCCATATTGAAATGTAATGGGTGGCACTGCAACTACGATATGCTCGAACTTGGTATGCTTGAATCCTTAATGACATCGTGTCCTGTTTTTGACCTTTTTGCTGTGCATCAAGTTTGGATGGCAGAGGAATCCTGCTAGAGTTCAGTTTAACCACAACCTAACCAGCCAAGTCTAAACACACCCTTAGTTGTGATGTTATCTCATTTCCCTTTGAGTTCCTTTGAAACAGGCAGACCAACAGACTTAGTTTTAATCAATTGACGGACACCCTGCAAATTCCTGATAAACAATAGTCAGGGAAATCAAGCTTTATTTATGCATTTAATATAAAATAGTGAAACTACACACCATAAACTTCATTTTCTTTCAGAAGCTGATTTTGAGGTCCCAGAACTCCCTGAAAGCCCGCTCTCAACAACATCCCAAAGACCTCTTTCTGACAGCATCCTACCTTCTCCCCCTTTTTCCTCCAGTCGACCATCCTTATCAAAAACTGACAGGTATTTAAATCTCCTTTGTAGTTTCTGAGATGAAACCTCTCTCCTTAAATGAGACTCACCGAAATCTTATCTCTTATTTCAGCTCAGCCTCCTCTGATGACTTTGGGGTGACAATAGTTGTTAAAACGGCTCCTGTGAACCGCGATGCTGTTGTGTGGGACAACGATTCTGATCCAATCGATCAGCCACTGACACAGGATCACATGCCCACAGCACTTCCTCGTTACACTCCGGTACTCACTCTGAGCCAATCACAGGTTATGCCAGAGATCTCCAGCATATCGGAGCCAACTCAGGATCTGGCCTCCCAGGAGCCCACATTGAAGATTGCTGCTCCTTATAAACGTAAGTCTAGACTTATAAAAGCTTTTGCTTTAAGGTATAGTAGGAGAAACTAAATTTCCAGTTGATTTCTACAGCAAGGAGGTCATTCATCCAACACAAGGCACCAAACTACACCAAAGGCCTTCTTGTAAGCCCAGCAATGTCATTCCCAACAGCCCAGACAAAGACGCCCCCTGTTCCATTGCCTAGAGGCTCAGAGATAAAACCACCACTTTCACCCAAGCCAGAAACCACGTTAGTACCACTGCCTACATTACCTGAAGGAGGACCACCAAAGAAACCCCAAGGCAGAAGACCCAAAGTTCCTCCTCCACAACCACCGCAAGCACTGAACAAGCAGCTCTCATCCCCAGCTCAGTGAAGCCCAAAGGATACTTCATTTCTTTATCTGTATGTTAGCATATGTGTGCAGTAGCTTGCACAGCCTTTCAGAATTACTCTGTGTGACAGCGTGCACACAGACACTCAACCCATGTGCAAGAGAAAGATTCATGTCAGTGTCTCCTTGTGTGATTAATGGCCAGTTAAAAAGAGATTTTGACGCCATACATTTGGCATCGGGGATGTATAACTCTAGGGATTAAGTCCAGCTCAATCTCAACCCAAACACACCTGTAAATTATGGGTGCTTCTCAATGTCCTTAATCATTTTCTTATTCCTCTGTCCTACGACAGCAAACACTGATCAAGTTCCGCCATCTTGTAGGTGTCTTGTAGCCATCTTAATTCTCTAAATGCACCTTATGAAGTCATGAGAGAGGATTCTTTGGGGATGTTTTATTGACTAAACATGACCCGGTTATGTTTTCAAATTTCCTTTTTTAGGGCACAAATTAAAAGCAGTTAATGACATATTAATTTGTTCATTGTTGAAGTCTAAAAGTTGATGCACTTCCAAATTAAATGGAATTTTAAATAGGGGGCGGGGATTTCTTTTTTGCGCATCATTGCCTCATAGCAAACACAACGAATGTTGTGGCTAAAGCCGTCAAACTGAAGTCAACACAGAAGGACCATCTCTCCAAACTTTGATTGAAGATTACCAAAACTAAAAATTTTTTGTGGATTAACTTGCACTGATAAATTGCTCAACAGAAGAAAATATTTTGATTTCATAAATTTTTATTTATATAACCGATTTTAGTTAAACAGGTTTTGTGGAGGTTGAAACCAGTACAATATAAATGATAATCTTTAATATTCAAGAATCCTGAAATGCAACCAAAATCAGTGGTGTAGGCTATTCATTAAATGAGGATGCCTTGAAATGATGCTAAAAGAAAGTGAGGATATATCACATCACTTGATTAAGTTCCTCTATCCTCGCATCTTTTCCTTAGCTCCACCCCTTCAAGGACCCAAGGTAATGACGCAAGACACAAGGAAAGGAAATGAGGATATACAAATAAGATTTGAGAAGCACCCTATGTTTGATAAGAGATGAGGCTAAGCTCTTTGCTTGTTCCAAATGTTATATATCGCCTTTCAAGTGGCACTTTGAAGAAAAAACTATCATGGCCGCCATATTAAAGTGTCATTACAAACAAATGTGCTAAAACCTGGCCACTTTAAAGGGCCAATAGGCATTAGGGATTTCAAAGGGTACAGCTAATGGACACTTATGATCCTTTGCACAGAGAAGATGTTTGGTGTCACACACTGCTTTCTATTCGTATGGGCTCATCCCTATGCCTTAAACTATTCAAAGCTGTCCCTTTGGAGGGTAAATGCATTGAAGGCACAAAGGCATAGGGGTAAACCCTTCTGAATGTAATACAGTAACTGTATAGCACAGGAGCCAAACTCAGTTCCTGGAGGGCTGCAGCTCTGCACAGTTTGGTTCCAAAACTAATTAAACACACCTGATTAAACTAATTGAGTCCTTCACTCTTGTTTGAAACCTCCAGGTAAAGCTGCAGTCACACTGGGCTTTTTCTTCCATAGACTTCCATTCATACGCACGCGAATGCGTCAGACAGGACACGCAGGGTCATGCGTTAAGTTTCGCAGTTTGCTGCAGTGCAAAGTTCAAGCTTGGTGAACTCTGACCTGCAAAATCGCATCACTTGACTGAGTGAGAGCAATCGAGGATCAAAACACAACCTCTCTGGACAGAAATTTAAAACTTGGAGCAATCGCTCGCTTTTTTTAATGTCTAATCATCTTGTTTAATCCCACCCCTTTTCGCAGTGCCGCACGACAGTATTTCGCACACACAAAGCCCAGTGTGACCGCAGCTTAAAGGTGCGGTCACACTTGACTTTTCTTCCCATAGACTTCCATTCATACGCACGCGAATGCGTCAGACCGGAAACGCGGGGTCATGCGTCGAGTTTCGCATGTTGCTGCGGTGCAAAGTTCAAGCTTGGTGAACTCTGACCTGCGAAATCGCATCACTTGACTGCGTGAGAGCAATTGAGGATCAAAACAGGACCTCTCTGGGCAAAAATGTAAAACATGGAGCAATCGCTCGCTTTTTTAAATGTCTAATAAGCTTGTTTGATCCCGCCCCTTTTCGCAGCGCCACACGACAGAATTTCGCACACACAAAGCCCGGTGTGACCGTAGCTTGAGTGTGTTGAAGCAGGGCTGGAACTAAACTGTGCACGGCTGCTACCATTTCAGGAAGTGAGTTTGACACCCCTGCTGTATAGTATAGTGACCCTCCAGTATCTGGGTTGCCATAGAGCAGTGGTTCTCATTTTCAGTCCTGCGTATTTTAGCTTCAAACCCAATCAGACACACATGGGCTAGCTAATCAAGCTCTTACTAGGCATTCTAGAAACATCCTTGCAGGTGTGTTGAGGCAAGTTGGAGCTAAAATCTGCAGGACACCGGACCTCCAGGACCAAGTTTGAGAAGCCCTAGGGTGTCATGGTGGTTTGTTAACAGGTTCTGTGACATTGACCAAAAGGAACAAAGGTTTTCCATACACCACTTTCAGACTTGATGAAAAGAGATAACGCTGCTATCTGGAAACACAACGCATTAACCATTGCTTGTTTTCAGAAGTTACTCATTAGTTCCACCTTCTCATTTACATCATCAGCAATAATTTGCCAAGATGCAATGTGTTATCTGATTCTGAGATTTCATTTTAATGACAGAACAAGATTTTTGTAATCAAAACCACATAATCTGACACAATTGTAACTAAGTAGGTGCTACGTTTAAATTGGAGCTCACTTCATTGTTCCATATAGTATGACTATCAATAGTGTAAATCAGGGGTGTTCACTCATGGTCCTGGAGGGCCATTGTCCTGCAGAGTTTAGTTCCAACCCCAATCAGACACACCTGGGCTAGCTAATCAAGTTCTTTCTAGGCTTTCTAGAAACATTCTTGTAGGTGTATTGAGGCAAGTTGGAGCTAAAATCAGCACCGGCCCTCCAGGACTGAGTTTGGACACCCCTGGTGTAAATGAAATTCTGACATACTAAATACACCATGTTGTCCTTATCACATGACTTATTGTACCCAATATTCTTTTTTTTTTAGCTCCTCTCTCAAATGTGCACTTCAGAATCTCTTTGGAAGTAATAGATCTCTCTTGTCTAGTAGTAGGTAGTGTACTCCTCTGATGTTTTTCGATGCTATGCATTTGGACATACTAATAGTCCTACATGCTGATTTTCCTGATATTAGGGAATTTAGTGCACAAAATAAAATTACTATAGTCTGAACGCAGCATTACACATCCTAAAAAGTGAAGCCAAAATATTTTGATGGTGGCTGGCTGCATTAAAAATCATTACCATCCTAGTATACACATAAACACAGAAGTATGCTTTGGGTCTGAGTCTTGGAAAGTCGACTGGAAAAAGCACTGGTTTGTTATGACATCTAACTCTTTGCACTGCTTGTCCATGTGCACATGCATTTCATTCACTACTGTTTAAAAGTTTGAGGTCTGTTAGATTTTATTTTTTTTTTAAATGTCCCATGTGTTCATTAAAGCTAGATTTATTTGATTAAAACTACAGAAAAAACACAATTGTAAAATAATACAATTAAAAATAGCAGTTTTCTGTTCATCTTAATTTTAAACAGTCATTAATTTAGACTTTAACCCTTAACTGTTGGATGTTTTCACCCACTCTGGGGTGATTTTAAAGGGCACTTATGGTGAAAAATCTACATTTCAAGCTGTTTGGACAGAAATGTGTGTAAGTATAGTGTATAGACAGTCATATTGGGGTGAATTAAACACACCCAGTCCTTTTTTTCAAATTTAACAACATAAAAACGGTGGACCAATTGAAGTGGTTCTCAGATCGACCGCAACTTTATGTAGGAGTGCGGTCCCCCCGCCAACCAATATTGATTGACAGCTGCGTGCATTAACATGTCCGGTAGTCACATGTATAATCATATCATCAAGAGAGGACGCGCGCAAATCAACCGGGAATAAAAGGTGTGTTCAGTTCGCTAGGATCATCAATCATCATCAAACGTGATCAAGAGTGAAGGTGCGGTCACACTTGACTTTTCCTTCCATAGACCTCCATTCATACGCACGCGAATGCGTCAGACCGGAAACGCGGGGTCATGCGTCGAGTTTCGCAGGTTGCTGTGGTGCAAAGTTCAAGCTTGGTGAACTCTAACCTGCGAAATCGCATCACTTGACTGCGTGAGATGAATCGAGCATCAAAACAGGACCTCTCTGGACAGAAATTTAAAACATGGAGCAATCGCTCACTTTATTAATGTCTAATCATCTTGTTTAATCCCGCCCATTTTCGCAGCGCCGCACGACAGAATTTCGCACACACAAAGCCCGGTGTGACCGTAGCTTGAGTTTTACAAGTTTAAAATGTCTTAAAACAGTGCACGTGTGTAATGAATTACAGCGATTCACTTCAGATGCACTTAATCAGCACAGCTGCGTCAGAACAATTATAAAGGAAGACGCTTCAATCGCGGTTTGTGGACGTTAAATCAGGTTTATTTTGTACATTAATATAAGAGATATCCATACAGCAGTGGAGATTACCAGTATCATGTCATATATGCGTGCAAAACGAGTGCAAAGCTTGCTGTCTCTTTCTCTCGCTCTCTGTGTGTGTGTGTGTGTGTCTGTGTGTCTGAGCTATGTGTGCGTATATATGTGTCTGCGCTGTGTTTGTGTCCTTGCTCAGCAAGGCTTGCTGTGTGTGTGTGTGTGTGAACTTTGTAATGACATTGTGTGTGACTCATTGTTGCAAATCCACAAAAAAATGCATCAAATAGTGATTGTTAAAGTTCTTACTGTAGTATTTCTCACACACGTTACGTGAGATCTGCTTCCTGAGTCAGCCGAGGGCGGCGATTGCTGACAGGCACGTGGGAACGATGGGCAGTGAGGACTAGCCTTAAAGGGCCAGTACATAAAAACAGCGAAACTTTTTTTCCAGCTATAATATAGACACTTCTAACAGCTATAATAAATAATCTGATGCGTGTTTTGAGCTGAAACTTGACAGACACATTCTGGGGACACAAAAGACTTATATTAAATATAAAAAAAAGGGGTAACCTATGTGCCCTTTAAGTCTTAATTCGGCCATCACTTTTTCTGTGTTTCAGCTGATTTTAGGTGACAAATCGTATCTTGCTATGTTAGGGATGAAAACATCCACTAAATTAAACTGCTGTAAAAATGCATCAGACAATTTAGTAGTTTTGATCAGGACTCAGGTTGATTAATAAATATATGCAAATAAATTTTTAATCAACCTGAGTCCTGATCAAAACTACTAAATTGCTTAGAAAATTACAGAATTTTAACTTGTTGTCAAATTCATAAATGATGTCACTGGTTTGTTGAAGAAGAAAAAACGCAACACAAAATAATGTATTTTCAATATAAAAAGTAATTGTGGACTGGATTTTTTAAAACCATTTATCACAGTCTTGGACATGTGAAACAACATTGCCTTTGATCAGTGGTCTCAAACGGAATTCCTGGAGGGCCGCAGCTTTGCAGATTTTAACTCCAACCACCTCCAACTCACACCTGCTTAATAGTCTCTAGTAGTCTTGAACACTTTGATTAGTTGGATCAGCTGTGTTTGATTAGTGTTGGAACAAAACTGTGCAGAGCTGCGGCCCTCCAGGAATAGAGTTTGAGACCTATGGCTTTAATGCATTGTTTTTGATTGATTTTTATTTTTCCTCCCTAATTTACTGTTTGTGGTTGTTTTTGCCCCATTGACTTCCATAATAACCACATTTTTTGCGTACAAAGCCTTGACGCCATATAATCAAGCATTTTTGATTGTTGGTGGTTTTCCCTTTGGGGGATTGGGAAAAGAGGTAAAATTTGTAATTTGTACTGTTGATTATCAGTTGGCACCATTAACACTTTAGATAGGCCTGTGCAAAAAAGGTTTACTTTCTGGATTTTATATGGAGTAAAAAGCAAAATAAAGTGTGAGTATGTGTGGGTGAGTGACGTTTGTGCACTTACCTTGATGTGTCTGAGAAAATCTAAATATGCATCTTAGCTCTCAGAACTACACGGAGTAAACAAAAACAAAGACTTTATTTATCAAATGTGGTAAAATGGAAGCCAATGGGGAAAAAAATCCAGTTCATCTACTTTTTATATTGAAAATACGTCATTTTGTGTGTTGTTTTTTCACCAAATCATTTGAAAACTTGGTAATTAAAGAGTTAAAATGCTGTAATTTTTAAAAACATTTAGTAGTTCTGATCTGAAACTCAAAATTGATCAGGACTGAGATTGATTAACAGATTTATGCATAAGAAATTTTAACAAATATTTATCTGATGCATTTTTACAACAGTTTAATTCACTGGATGTTTTCATCCCGAACAGAACAAAAGGGTAGTGAATTTGAGCAGTGCACAAGGGTTAAATAAAAATAATAATACATTTATTTTGACGATTCTCATATAAAAAATTCAAAACATATTTATGTTCAATTTTAATTTCAGTTTAAGGTTAAAATGACAACCACAGACCCACAAACCTTTAAACACTAGTGAGTGTCTCTTCGATCATCCGATGAGTTGTTGAGACATGGGTTTGGAGACCTGTTAAACACAAATATAACACAGCAAAATCTGACTTCCTTTGGTTTTATGCTGACATGCTTTCCATTAGCTATTTATATAAAAGCTTATTCTGAAGCTTGGCATTCAAAAACACCACATTCAAATTGTGATCACACTTGTTAAACCGTTTCAAGGCTGATGTTGTTCATAGCTTCTTTTAATGAAAACTTTATTGCTGTCATAACATACAATGCAATTTTGTAAATTTCTTGTGCAAAGTCGCACAGATGTACGGTATGTACATATTATATTGTGATTAAAGGAATTGAGACGTCAACCCCTCTGTCATAATAAACAAAATTCAAACAAAATTTATATCAATATTTAATCAATTTCATAATACATTGATAAACGTTGGTAGCCATCATATAATATACCTGAATACTGTGTTGAGCTATTTATCATGTAATAAAGTAAAAAAAAAATATGCTGCTTGTTTTGTTTTGTTTCTTATGAGAAAGCATAAAAGCACATCACAGTTTTTTCATCACAGTGACATAGATCTTGTCTTGTTGGTTTCTCAGGAAATGTGTTTAAAAAAAGCTGTCACACAAAGTCAGCCACAAAATGAATGATATAAACTATTAAACTACATGCTTGTGTTCTGCATATATACAAGTTAGCCAGCAGGTATATGCTTGTATTTCTACATGGATCTCTGTACACTGTATAAAATAGAGGTTTACTTGAATTCTAAATAATTGCATATTTGAATGGCGTATTGTTACCATTTTATAGCTAGCTGTGCTTATTGTGCATTATTGTGGCAGATTCTATTTCCCTGGATCATGAAAAAGCTGACAAAACAGGTGAAAATTGTAGACGCTAATATTCCTTTTTCATCCTTGTCCAATATGTCTTTGGAGATCTACTCCTATTTCAGGTAATTCTGCAGTTTTTTCCCATGTTCTGGCTGTTTTTGTACAGTGTGTGGAAAAAATCAATCAATTAGTTGTCATTTTTCCCATTGCAAAATTGAAAATTGTTGTTAATTAAACATTTAAACAAGTGTCACTTTCTTTAGTGAAACATAAAAAATAACAGTTTAAGCGTTTTGTTTTTGTTTTTTGCCATATAATGAACCTAAATAAGAACTGGGCCTATCAAACTTATAACTGACAAAATAGTCCACAAACTCAGGGTTAAGCTCAAACTCTTCTTGAGTCGTTTCATAATTTGCATGAGGAACAGACCAAATTTCCAGCCGATTCGAATGTTATTAATGGATTGAATAGGCGTTATCAGTGGTTATCAGCTGATAGATATGGGCCAGTAGGGGCCTTCTGCATCTACTGGTATGCTCAGCAGGCTGTTATCTTCCACCCACATTGTAGCTGATGTTGATCGGTCAGCTTGTGTTTTGTTTATTGTTTTATATTTCATTATTGAGTGTATATTGGTTTATGTTATAAATTTCCTTGTTTCCGGTTGGCTTGAGTCAGAGGTCACATGATCTTTCGTGATTGATTTAACCTGTGAGAGTTTGTATGGATAGCAAAGTGAGATCTCAACGCAGGCACTGGTTTAATGCTCCTGCTTATTCTACAGCTGGTTATCAGGCCAACACGGTAAACTACACTTTTTTGTATATTATTTGTTTATTTTGATGTCCCTTTTGATTTGTGTTTGTGTAAAACATTGGGTTTGTTTATTTTTTAGTTTTCACGGTGTTCAATAAAGAAAACACATATGGACATCAGTATCTGGAAGCGTGGATTATTTTAATAACCGGCGGGTAGCTACACACATGGTTAATCAGCTATAGATCACATATGGCTGCGGCCGGAAGTTAACGAGAATTATTTATATTATTTATTACATTTCCTATTAGTTGTATTTTATTAACTTCTACCCCAACCCTAAACCCAACAATCACAGTAATGTAAAAACAGATGTGAATCTGGAGTCTTCTCGATTAGTATAGCTGACTAACCATGTGGATGGATGATAACAGCCTTCTGAGCTTACCAGTAGGCGCAGAAAGCCCCTACTAGCCCATATCTATCAGCTGATAACCACTGATAATGACCGATCAATCGAGTGATAACATTCAAAGCGGGTGAAATTTTATTACATTTAAATTACAAAATGTAATTATTATTAATTTTAAAATCTTTAACAACCAAAAATACTGACAAAAATATGATGTTCTTTAAAATACCTTGCCTTTTTTCCAAAGAAAGAAAGTCATGGGATTTTGGAACGACAGGGTGAGTAAAACAATAATTAATTATCTTGAATTGTGTTAATGATTAGAAAATTCTGATCCTGATTATTCTACCTGAAAATGTGGTAACACTTTACAATAACAGTACATAAATAATGATGTATTAATATATGAATTAAACATTATTTTATTTTAAATTAATAATGAGTTAAGGTGTGCACTAATCATGTGTGAAAAACAGCTAACTTAATTACTTGTTAGTACATGTTGTAAATTCATGTATTAATTAACATTTAGGTTTAAGCTAAATGTGATCAACATGCACTCATGAGCTGTTAATGTATAATTATATCATGACTTTACTTGGAGGGACACATCATCATTAACCCCTCCTTAACTACTCATGAACTCCTGCGCTTAAACTGTTCATGCTGATGTTGACTGAACACTTATCTGTTGTTATTCAGTGTAAATGCACTTGACAGACGTGCAAAAGGAGTTCATGAGTAGTTAAGAATGGCTTAATGATGATGTGCCCCTCCAAGTAAAGTCATGATATAATTAAACATTAACATATCATTAGTTCATGATGCTTACATTAAGCATAACCTAATGTGGTAATTAATACGTTATTTAACAAACCATCATTTACTAACAAGTAATTAAGGTAGCCGCTATTTACACATGAACTCATGTGACTCATTCCGTAGTTAAAGTTAGTTCATGATTAGCATGCATTAACTCATCACTAGTTCATAATAAAGTAATGTTTAGTTTACATATTAACATCATTATTTGTGTACTGTTATTGTAAAGTATTATGGAAAATTTTCGAAATCTCGTTAAATTAATTGTAATAATAATACTGCTGCCTTTATAACAAAACAGTTCCACAGAAGAAATATAATTTTGACATTACAGTAAATAAATGAGGGCGTCTTTTTAATTTCTGATTGAAGTATCCTTTTAAAAGTGCTGTGTGAATTAGACTTTTCATAGTGTTAGACCTTGATCTCCTCATCCTCATCAGGATAGCAGTATGGTGCTCTCCTGTGAGAGTTGTTGGTGTTTGTATTGCTGAGTCTTCCACTCCCGTAATGACGTGCCAGCACATCAGCGGCCCTCTGGAAACTCTCTGGCTCCATACCACGATCCTCAATAGGGAATGAGCGTAACTGATCACCCGTTGTAGATTTTTTAGATGACTCGCCATTCACAAAGTCTGAATTCTTCCATTCGCCTCCATAGAGCCGCGTCCGACCGTCATCGTCTTCTCTCAGCAGGGAATCAACCAATGAAGTGGTTGCATCCGAGTCAGAGTTATACTCAACCGATTGTGCTTTTTCACTGATGGGATCAGGCTTCTCACACATAGGGCTGTCAATCAAAGCAAAGACTTCAGACATGAGGGAAGGGCCCAGATCAAGAGTGAAGGAGTTCATGGAGTCGGAGGGACTGATGGAGTCTGAACAAGGGAAGGATGGGATGTTTATGTCCGTCAGCGAGCCTCTGTGGATTTCAGGAGGGCAGGCTGATGGAGAACTACCCTGGGCTGGACGCTCAGTGCGGGACAGTCTCGGCAATGTCACAAAGCCAGACTCCAAACCTGCAAAACAAAGAAAAACAAACCGCTTTAGTTTTACCAATAGAGGGCAGTAATGACCAACACATCACATTTAGCGCTTCTCAACTTCAACATGAGCAAAAGTAACAAATCATTTCTGCCATATGGTTAGACTAGAGGCTTTTAAAGGGATAGTTACTCTAGCCCAATGTTTTTGTGTCTGTACTATGAAAGTCAACGAGGTCCAAATGTTATTTTAGACTCTTGACTTTTAATGTATGGACATAAATCCTGTGTTCTACCGAGTAAATATAAATATGTAATTAAATCAAAACAGAATTTTTATTTTAGGTGAAATTTCCCTTTAAAATGTGTTATACTGACCACATTGAGCTCTTTAAAATGGATAAAAAAATTAAATATCTGCTACATTTATATTCTTTCTTCTGTTGAAGGAAGTTATTTTGCAGAATGCTGTTTGCCCATTGACTTTCATAGTAATTTTGTTCTACTAAGTGAGTCAATAAGCCAGCATTTTAAAAAATATATCTTATTTTGTGTTCAACAAAAGAAACACATAAAGGGTTAAAATCACATGAGGGAGAGTAAATGATCAGGTAATTTTCATTTTTGGGTAAACTATTCCTTTAAATGTGCACATTTACATTAAAAAGAGCAGCAAATACAAATTACAGGAACATTTTACATTTCATGGATCAAGAAAACCTTCACATGATTGAAATCAGGGCTCTAAAATGGTATGTGTGCTCAGCACTAAAACATCCCATTCATTGCTTCCAGTCAGAATAGCTTTGGCATTAGGTCATCTGAAGTAAACACTTAGTTTGCATACTAATACTTTCCATATATTGATAATTAAGCTCAGGAAAGTTATTATCAGACTGTTTGGTTTGGGATAGAGTTTATGAGCGTGTGGAGGTTTGTTTGTGAACAGGCTCTCCCGTGGAGCAGTCAGTGAGGCATGTTTGAGGTATTTGAATGGGTGAGGCAGATGCTGATCACTGAACTGTAATGTCTAGCTCGAAGAAGTCTGGGATTGCCACAGGTGTTTAGATGGTTTGTCAAAGACTTTGTGTTTGTCTAAAAGAGAGTAAAGTTTGTAAACAAATATATTTGATTCAGACAAAACATGTCTGAAAATATGTCTAAAAGTTTGAAGTCGGAAAGGTTTTTTTCATCAATCATGTCATATATCCTCTTATATCTGCAGCTCCCACACACCCTTGACCAGTGAAATTCTTCATTTTTATCGTATTTTTAAATAAATCTTAAAATCATTATCAGAAATTGCTAGCTTTCAATATTCAAGCCTTTATGCAAAGTGATCTTCAGAACTGGCTAAATTTATTGATTTCATTTTTTTAAAGATTTATTTTTGGAGCGTTTGTGTTTGCCTTTATTATAATATAGATATTGACAAGAAGTGAATTTGGATAGAAAGAGGGCGTAGGCTATCGAATCTGACACACAAATTAATCAAATTTAGTTATTCCTTACTATATATTTATAAGTATCTTTACAAAATGACATCAGCTACTGGTGTGGTATGCATAATGCCGCCTTTATAAATGTTTTTTGGTGGATCCGTCTGAATGGGGATCATTCTGACTATGCTGTCACCTGTACACAGAATTCTTTTTTTTTTATTTCAGATTTTAGTCCATCTTGGTTCTGTACACACCATAAAATGGTTCACACTGATTTGTAAACAAATTACACTTATCAAAATCTAGCAAATAATATAGTATAAAACAAATCAAAACTATAACAAAACCGTTCATGACTATCTTCTTTTCCAACTGACTAACCTTAACCCTTATAGGAACACTCCACTTTTTTGGAAATAGGCTCATTTTAAAGTCGCCAGGTCCATCTGGAATCTTCTGGGTATAGTGGGAGCATGTTTAGCTTAGCTTAGCATAAATCATTGAACTATGCAGTGCTTGAAAATAGTCCCCAGATAGGGAACACAGATGCATAATATAATAGCGGCTGCTGTAGCCATGGTATGACAACAAAGTTTCTTGATTATGCCAGAATGAGAGTTGAGTTTCTAGCCATATTGAGCTAGCTCATTTTCCCAGCAGCAGAGAAGCCAAGCTTTAAATAGGAAAATTATCAAAACACTTTTTTGAAAAATTTTGAGCGAGATGATGATAATAGTATAATCCGATTCAATGATTTATGCTAAACTAAGTGCAAGTTTGATTGGCTGATTGGATTTTAAAAATGGGATATCTCAACAGTTTTCTGTAAAGTGAACCTATTTAAAAAAAAATTTAAGTGTTTTTAAAAAGCTTAGAAAACCAATTCAACCATGTACACAAGTGTATAAACACTGCATTTGAAGCTAGTAGACTTACCATACATGTAAGTGGAGTTCTCTGGTGTTTTGGGTGAACTGGGGAAGAGCACTTTCACAGGACAGCCATTGGGCGAGTCCACGTCCAACCGAGGGAGGGAGATGGCATTCTTTATGATTGGAGAAACGGCTGGAGGTGGGGGTGAAAGGTCTTTGGAGCCACCACGGGGCCTGTCGGGAGTCTTGCGGACATGGCGAAGCGTGCGGGTGAAGAATCCCTCATTCTTCTCTGAGGTGGAGGACTCTGCGTCTGCATTATTTCCTGCTCCACCATGGTTGCTGAGGAATGAGGTATCCCCGAACACATCCCCTCCACGGCCCACATGCATGGTGTGGCGAAAATCCCCCAAAGGGGGGCTGATCATTTCTGGGGTGAGGTCACCTTTAAAACGACGCTTTCCTGAGGAATGGGAAACCAGGCCCTTCAGGCCAGACAACTTGCCCAAATTCATGGCTTCTCCGGGTTCAATTGGTAAGTTTCAAAGGAGGTAGAAAAAATCCACAGCAATTATTTTGAAAAAGGCGAGAACGGCATAAGAAAGCAAATTATACACGTATCAAGCTTCAAAATCTCTCAGCAGAATAAAAACCGCAGTCGAGTGGAAAGTTTCTCCAAAGACAGACACATTCAGCTATGTCCCGTTTTGGCCATCGGTCTTTGTTCATATCCAGAATGATTCGGTGAAGATAAATGTGAGCTGAAAATATGCATGACTCCAATTCCTGAAAACCTCGGCTGCATATGTGGTCAAAGATTCTGGGCTTCACAGTTGTTCTGGGTTTGTGCTTCTGAAAAAAAAATCAGTTCAGAAATAAATTCAGCTTTGGCTGCAGATATCTCTGTGGTTTAGGACCTAAACCATGTGCTCCTCTTTTAGAAAGGCCAAGAGAGTTAGCAAAATGTCTGTAAATAATTCAGTTCTTTAAAATAAAGTTTTGCAATGGTTGTTGAATAAGATGCAAATATGCCTGTTCTATAAAAATGTGATAATATGAAGTTTTTAATCAGTCTTTTAATAATTATTGAGTGCAGTGCCCTTTAAATACTTAAATTCAGCTTTGACTCTTTAGTCATTCACTTGCACCATACAAGCACTACTAAAGTATGCATATTTACCAGAGCATTTTTCTAGTGCCAGAATGTAAAAGCAAAGAGACACTGAGGCTGCATTTCACAATGGCAGGAAGTTTAAAAAAGAACGCCATTTTTGTTAAAATAAACGTTCTGTAATAAACTGTATTAAAAATCTAAACAAAACAGTAAATAGATAAATAAAAAAGAAAAGAAAAAAGGGTGATCCATTTAACTTAAAATAAAAAATAGCCCAATAGTTAAAAAGTAATTCAAAATTGAATTTAATAATAAAAAGCCTTTTTAAGTACTCTTATAAGTTAAGTTAACTTATAAGTTGGAAGTAAACTATTATCACTGTTCTCATATTCTAGTGTACTACTCAGAACTAAATTGACCCATTTTGTTAATTAAATATAACTTTAGAATTTACTATTACTTTTATTTTTGTATATTATAATTATAGAATAACTGGTTACATACATGGACACTTAAATATTTGCTTAGTAAAATACTAGTTATACTGCAAGTGTACCTTACACTTTACATCTTTTAAGTGTTATATATATAATTTTAAGTATTTATACTAAATATTTTGTGTTTATATATATATATATATATATATATATATTTAATGAATAATATATATTGATCTGTACTTGAAGCATATTTGAGGCAAATTCATATGTACACTGCAAATATACACAAATTATACTTGTACTATTTTTCTATCACTATAACTCACAGAAGAACACTAAAATTAGACCGAAAATACTACTTTTAAAATAAGAAAGTTATTTCATCATACATTTTCAGTTTAAAAGAACTTTATTATTAGCAAGCTTAAATAATCCTCTTTTTTGTAAGGTAAACAAGGAGTGAAGTCTTATGTCTTATTCCATCAAACCACAACAAATTTTGCTTTGGCTGAGTTGCACATTTCACGCTAAATTGCTACCAAACTATGTGTGATAAGCACAAGTCATCCAGCCAAACCCTTTACCTGATTAGTGTCAGGTCATAAATCATATCCAGCCTGCTGTTTGAGCACTAAAATGTAATACTGACTACTTAAACTAATAAAAGCAACATACCTTCCTTTCTGTATAATCAATATGACCACATGCTTTTCCAGAACAAGTTCATTCGGTGACCTCTGACCTGCACCCTGCTGGAGTGTGAGGCTGCAAGGAGGCTTGTTGCTTTATCCCTGCGTGTATTTTCTCCACATGCTCTTCTATTCCCAGCAGCCTCTGCTCCTGAGCCTTTGTTTTTAAAGGTACTCAAATCCAGCGGTCCACTCGCCAGGAATCCCCCGAGGGAGATAAAGGGGCTTTAAAAGCCAATAAATAAATTAAATGTAATAATCTGGGCAATAGTGCAGCTTGACGGAGGCTCCTTAAGGATTGGTCATGTTCAGGATTAGCCCCTAATCCCTCTTGCCTTCCTTCCTTCACCCCCAAATCTCCCCGCTGCTGGCTTGAGTCCACTTAGATGTCCCCCTTTGAAGGGGTTCTTGTAAAATCAACAAGCGTCCTGTGTGAGAGAGCGAAACAGGTGGATGTTTAACACAGATCTGGATCAAAGCAGGCCAAAAATCCCAAATCCAGCACATATTTCAGAATGACAGCATTTAGTTTGACCCTCTTTTTCTTTCAGATTTTCACATTTGAATTTGTTTTTTTAAGTATATATACAATTTTATATACAATTTATATACTTTCACAAAATTATTCTTCCAGTCATTCCTTCATTCATTTTTCTTTGGCTTAGTCCCTTATTTATCAGGAGTCGACACGGCGGAATGAACCCACCAACTATTCCAGAATAAAGTTTATGCAGCGGTCAGCCATAACCCAGTACTGGGAAACACCCATACACTCTTACATTCACACCTATCACACCAATTTTGTTTACCTAATTCGCCTACAGCGCATGTGTTTGGACTGTGGGAAAATCAGGATTTTAAGTATTTATATACTGTTACCTAAATTTACAGTACCGGTCAAACGTTTGGAAAATATATGCTTTTATGCTCTCCAAGACACCAATTATTGATCAAAAATCTTGTTAAAACATTTTTTTTTCAACAGTCACTAATACTATACTCAAGTCTTGTGTTACAATTAGTGTTGCAAAACAAATTCTATAAACATTTCAGGTAAATTTTCAAAAACTTCCCAGAAAGTTTCCACAGGAACTTCATCTGGAAATTTTCCAATTTGGATTTTTACCAGGAATTTAGAGGAATTTATGGTGATATATAGGATTTAATTAAAAACGTACAACATGCTAATTAGGAATGTACATATGCAAACATAAACATTTAGTTTCTAATACAGATACAGAAATACTGCTACATTTAGCATATCTGATTTATTGGCTGGCCACAACTGTTTATAGTAAACTAATAACTAGTTTTAGTAGTAGTTTTCACCGTTATGGTAATGGAATGTAAACTTGAGACAGGAAAGTGTGGGAGGCAGAGAGAGGGGAACAGGATTGGCAAAGGACCTTAAACCAGGAATCGAACTTGTGTCGCCGTGAGCATCTCAGAGACATATGTCAGCATGTTTAACCACTAGGCTATTCACGCCTACAAGCTACTTGCCCAAGTAATATCAATTGCATTACATCATAAGTCATTTTAACCCAGATTATGCTGCAAGATTATTCCAACTATATTTAACTGCATTTCTTGTTTTATGCTATTCTGTTTTATGCTAAAGTTTTGTAAATTCTCAGTTAATTCCCATGGAAACGTTCCATTTTTAATGGTGTAACCTTAATCACAATATCATTCAGATACACTGATATGTTTCAACAGCATAATAATCAAACCATTATTAATAAATAGGGATCAGTAATAATGAATTATATACAATTAATCAACTTTGCCATCACAAAAATAAATGTCCTTTAAAATAAACTAATCAAATCAAAAAGGGGTTTTAAAATTATGATTTTCCCCTCGAATAAATACAGCCTATGTATAAGCAAATATGAAAACAATAATTTTTTATTATTATTAAAAAAACTATTAACCAGTAGAGTAAATCATATCAACCGATATTAATTTCAGTTTAAAAAGTATTAGTACTAGGTCAACATTGTATCAACGATGGGATCCAAAGGGATTTACGAAACATGGTTCTTAAAGGTAATTATATATTCCACCATCTTCTGAGAAACTGTCATATAGTGTGCTAAACATAACAGAACCATCTATTCCTCTGACATTCAGCAGAGCTCCTGTGGCCTCTTGACATGACAAACGGCAATAAACCAAAACACACTGTCACATAATTCTTGCAGCTGTTTCGAGTGGATGCAAACAATGGCATTATTTCTGTGGAAATGGCTGTGCATTGTTTGAAAGAAGGAGATGCTCACATCAACCCGTAAACCGCAGACTAATAGAAGCCGTGTGTGTAAATGCATTCCTGGGGGAAACATCTATGTCTATTACAGACATCCACTACAGTACCCATATCCCAGATTGGAAACATGTTTTTTTCTCTCTCTCTTCTTTCTTTTTGTGGGACTGTCGGCTTTTCTTCATGTGGGCATAAAAGCTGATCTGTCTGATCTTTGCTTTTTGCAGCCGTCCACTCTAGAGTCATATGATGTCATTAAAACAAGTGATCTGACCATCAATCACACTGAGCATTTATTCTTTTGAACTAAAAAAATGTTTTTTTTTAAGAAATAGTTCAGCCAAAAATAGACATTCTGTCATCATTTACTCACTGTCAAGCTGTTGAACACAAAAGAAGACATTTCGAGCAATGTTAGTGACCAAACAGATCACAGACTTTTATAGCCTAGTAAAGTTTCCATACTATGGAAGTCAATGGGGACCACCAACTCTTTGAATACAAGAACAAATTTAGCTTTGGAACAGCTTGGAGGTGAGGAAATGATGTCAGGGTTTTCATTCCAGAGAGAACTATCGCTTTAACATATTTCCCTCTTTCCTTGTTCGGCTAGGCTATACTATAACTTAGCTAACTAGATGAACAAACATTGGAGATAAGGCCTCATTTTTCTTTTTCACCCAATGCCCTCAATGTTTTTCTGGCATTCGAAGGGGTCTAATAATCATTTTAAAAAAGTGACTGCTTAGGCGTAAATCTTGATTACAGAAATATACTCATTTCATCATCTGAACATATCCTATTTTTACTCAAAACACTCAGCATGACTGTCTGGCAGACTTGAGTCCATGATGGAAAATACCAGCAGTGCAAACATAATCTCAGAGGTTTCATGTGAGAAAATACAGTCTACTGCAACTGGCTGAGTCTGTTTTATTCATGTTTATTATCTTATTTGCACTTCTTTATCTTTAATCAGATCTTGAATCTATTTAAACTTTAAAAAAAAATCCTGGTTGCCTTAAATGTTTAAACTTAATCAAATTAATCTTATGAGTCTATTGAACTTATATTACGTTAAACTGACTTAAAACAGCTTGTGTAACATAAAATTAATTTAGAACATGATTAATTTAGTTTATAAGTTACAATGACCTAAAACATATGATGTCAGGACTAATTGATCATATAATGTTTTGCTGTGTACATGGTCTACTGAACTAAACACACACATACATTTTTAACAAACATATTAAATATCATTTTTCAGTTAAGGATTTTTTTTCCAAACAGAGTAACTTAAACCCAGATGAAAACAAACTATGGTTTTATTTAAAAAAAGAGTATTAAACATGTCTTTGGAACATTGATTACTATTTGTACATGTTTTTTTTTTTTTTTTTACAAAGTATCATGATTAAACTATGATTTAGTGTAGCAAATCCACTGTAATTTGTATTAACAATTTTTGGCATTATATCTGTAGAAAAAAAACAAGGATTAATTTTTGTAAGAGAATCTATGAGACAGAGATCAATGTTGATGTAACAGTATTCACTATACAGTCCAGTTATCCTGTCATTTGTGAACTTTGGATATCATTGCTTCATAAAAATGTCCCTCAATTTTCTATGAAAAAGTAGCAAAAAAAGTGCATGACTTGTTGTTGCTTGCGAAACCAAATCCTGAATAAAGTTGAGTGAACTTAAAATCTAAGTTATAATGACTCAAAACCCTTATTTGTCAGCGCTCATAACGGATATGAAGTGCAAGTATGCGATGGCGCGCGCAGACTAATTTTACAGCAGCAGAGATTAGGTTTCATCGGTCGTGCACGCACAATAAGCAATAACACACGACTAGTCTCACTTATTGATCAAATTAGCACTAGTTATGCGATTATGGCACCCACTACTCGCACACTTAAACTTAAATTAGTTGATTCAATTCAAAATAAGGAGACAAAAATAATCTGTCGTTACTGTGACAATTTAGTATAGTAAATCAATAAAACTCACTCTGTGGGTAGATGAAAAAACGTTTCTCGTGCCCCAAAAAGCCCCGACTGAGATTTATCTGAACAAAAGGTAAGATCCAGCAATCCAGCGTGAAACTTTCCTCCTTTGTACAGTGTTGTATTTGAGAAGCAGCGGTCAGTGTGTGGAGCTCCGTCAGTCTCGAGCTGCTGGAAGCGCGTTTGGTCAGATTCTGGGGGCGTGTTTTCTGAAGAGTTTCTGGACAAGATCCATGTTCCCAATATGTGTCCATTGCCACGACTCTCAGTCGAAGAAATTCTTGATTCAGTATTCTGACATTTTATTGCGTTTAGACTGACAAGGATTCATGTATGTGCTATTTTTTTTTTTTACAAAGTTTTAACTGTTCAGTTACATTGGTTGGACAATGAAACTGAAACGCGTGGTTGTGCACCACAATAATTAATTTGTATGGTGTAGGGCCTCCTTTTGCAGTCAATACAGCATGAATTCTTCATGGAAATGACAGATACAAGTCCTGCACAGTGGCCAGTGGTATTTTGCACCATTTTGCTGAATAGTGGCCAGGTGATGTGATGCTGATAGAGGAAAACGTTTCCTGACTTGCTCATCCAAAACACCTCAAAGTGGCTCAATAATAATTAGTTCTGGTGCCTGTGCAGGGCATGCGAGATGTTCAACTTCACTTTCAAGAGTTCATATTTAGCTGATGATTGATAATAAAGCTAGTTTGGCATGCTGTCCGGCGAGAGAGCCCTGAGCTCAAAAGATCCTTGAGCCCGGGGCTCCCTCCCGTTTGCAGGGCGAGAGGGGAGTTTGAGCTCAGGTAGATCTTGAGGATTTGGTGAAAAACAGGAGAGTTGAGGTGCACATTTACAGTTTTTCAAATTATAGCCTGCTCTTTGTTCCTCACACACTACCCCTGTCAGCATCTTTGTCACATTCTATCACTCTTCTTTCCTTACCAACCTGTATTTACAGTTTTTTTTTCTGATTGCTTAAGCACAGTTTTGAAATTAAGGCTCATTTTGTCCAAACACTACACACAATTGAATTATCCATACACACAAACAGCAGTACTTTTGCAAAATGAAACCCTTCATCCAAAACTTTACAACACTATAACAAAACACACTTTTAAAGAGCCCATATTATGGGTTTTTGAAAATGCCCTTCCATGTAGTGTGTAACACAGCTCTAAGTGAAGTGAAATATCCTGCTAAGGCTTAAATCTGTAAGTGTACAGTGTTCAAAACTATTGATTCATCTATAAAAGAGTCGACTCATAGTGCTTCAAACGAGTCGTCTTGATAACGAGTCATTAGGTGTTTCGTGATGACACGACTACGAAACACAAGTAGTTGCGCGCGCAAACCTGGGAGATTTGAAACCTGCAGCCCCGCCCACTAACACAGAAAAAAGCCACACACACACACAGAGAGACAGCGGTCGAATGAAGTCACGCTGTGCAGATGGATATTATTGACAGTCTACCCAAAGATGAAACCTCAGCATTATATAGCCCAGCCTTGAGCAGTTCGAGTGCTTCTGGAAACTACATGCTTACAAAGAAGACTTCATCGGCTGTTTGTTAAAGGAAGGTTCAGTAAAGACTGTCAGAACATGGATCAGTGCATCATGGACCAGTTTCTTACCACATTTCACAAGTGTAAGTACATGCGATTAAATTTGTTGCCTCGTTTACTATATCTTGCCAATTATGTATTTAGTTGTGTTTTGTTACTTGTAACAGCGTGTACTGTGTCAGGTTAACTCTTTATATTCTCATATTGCGTGTTAAGCCACGTTGAAAACGTGCCGCTTTGTTTACGGATTGTCAGCTGTTCCTACACACATGTAACGGCCAAGTTTCAAAAAAGTTCAGCTCAGGTTCGAGGTGAGTTGTCTAAATTGCAGCCAGCAAGCTGATCTGGCGCTCTAGGCATGTGTGTGTGTGTGTGTGTGTTGTGTCCTATGAGGAGGAGGGTAATGTGTGTGTGTGTGTGCGTGTGTGTGTGTGTGTGAAAAGAGCAGGTAGAGTGTGACAAGCTAGGAGAGCTCTCGCCAGTTCTTGGAGTTTTTGCTCAATAAAATAGTTAGTCGTCTGTATTTTTAAGTCCATCGTCTGTATTTACATTTACCCACTGACAGCCAAAATCTACGCCTTACACTATGAAGCGTGTATGCACTCTGACTACTTTTATATTCTTAATTAGCTGCTGGGCATTTCACTCTGTCTCACGCTGAAGGCTGTCAGTGTCGACCAATCGCAGCAGGCTATCATCGGTCCAATCAGCGCAGATTAGCTTCGCGCTGAGGAGGGGGTTGGGAACAAATGAATCACTGAACTAATCATATGGGAGTCGCTGGGATAATTAGGTAAAAATAAATGCAGATTATAAGATCATGAAAGTGTTTTTTGACCTTGCATGCATATTAGACTGTTGTTGGAGACCCTTACAATCAAAATATGACCCTATTTCATGTATAAAAGGGGCTCTTTAACACCGTACAGAACACACACGCCTCATTCAATATTAATCTGTTTCCTTCATTTACACACTGCTGTAATCAATCTTAATCTTAAACACTTGTATCATTTTTAACTGACTTATACTGATATAATCAGGGTTTGAGAGATATTGCTATAAAGTACAAGAACATACTGTATTCACCAAACAGTGATAGCTAAATATTGCCCTATCCTAACAAACCATACAACAATGTAAAGCGTATTTATTCAGCTTTCTGGTCATGTATACATTTCAATGTAAAAAAAATTCCATCCCCTGTCTCCTGTTTACCAATCTTCCTCAATTTTGTGCTTCCTCTTCCATACTGCAACATTGGCTTATTTATTGAAGATTAATATTTATAGCTCCTGTGAAACACATTTATTGAAGACTGCTATTTATAGCTATACCACTGTAAACATGTTTATTGAAGACTAATACTTTATACCTATTGCTTTTTTTATTGTGGTTACAGCTGATTGGTATGTCTACAGTTTTGCAGCAGTGTGTGTGCACACCTGATGGCTGTGTTTAGCCTATGAAAAAATTCTGTGTCAAAAGCATCCAAGTGGGTTAGTGATTTGCATATCACTTTGTGTAATGTTTTGCAAAAAGTGTGAAGCTAACAATGTGCTTACAGTTGTGTAGATCTAGCCTTGTGTTTTGCTCCTTGAGTGTACGGTTTTGCTAATTGTGGGAAAAGTTTAATTTTAGTGTGTTAGCAATCATGAAAAGCTGTGATACAGTATTTGATATTTCCTAACACAATAAGTTTCAAGCTATCCCTTTTTACAAAAATAATTGTAACAGCAAAGCAGGAATCCTGAGTAGGCTTTCAGTTGATATTTCAGTCAGTTTGTTATGATTGTCATTTTGTGGTTTTCTATATTTCAAACATGGCAACAACAAAAAAAAGTGAATGGAAAAATTGCAATTAGTCTGTTTTCAAATGGTTGTTAACAGTTTTGTTAGCATGAGACTAAAGTGCTGAAAATGTATCGCTTTTTGACGCTTGTAGAGTATAAATGGGAAAAGTGTTTGAGAATTTTGAACAATGTGTTTATTGCACGCATTTTGTGTGAAAGCAATGAAAAATGATTAAAAGTTTGCTCCGCATAAACTCATGTTTGAGTGATTATGTGATCAATTTGAACTTGTGGTTTCAGTACTGCACATTGCTTGTTAGCGGTTGAAAAAACTGTAATCAAATCATTAAAATGTATGAAACATTAAATATTTAATATAAACAATTAAAATAGAAATATAGAAATATTTTATTTTATTTGCTAAAAATCCCAAAGTTTTTCAGGTTTTGAATGTGTTGATATTTAATTTAAGAGAATCAGAATCAACTGTTATGGAAGATCCCAGCATGATGATGACATACTATGTTGTGTCACGGCTACATCCATGTTTACTGTGTTGCATTTTTTTCATTCATGATCAAATTGCTTGAATGCTGCCTTTTCCACGCACATTCATAAGCATGGATCAAAAATGTGTTTTGTCAGATAATGTGATTATTAAAATATAAATATGACACTTGGTATTAGAAAGGAAACTTTAAAAGAGATAAAAGAACTAGTGATGAAAAATGACTCTCATGTGTGAATATGTAATCAATAAAGGGTATCTGTAATCTGATTTTGAGGATGTTAAAATGAAATACAATCTTAATCTGAGAACTGAATTTTCTGACTCTGAATACGTAATCCAGTCTACATTGTATCCTAATCAGTTAGTATCCAGCCCTCTTGCTAAAATCATTTTGAAATGACATGACCATCCTGTTTACGTTCATGCCATGTCACAGCTACTATAATTATGAGATAATTACTATATATATAGTTCAAGAATAAGAAGAGAACAACTCTGAACAAGAACAACTCTGAACTTGAAATTGTTGCAATCATGACATGGAGTGATAACAGCATTTATGCTACTTGTTTTTAACCTTAAATTTGAAAATAATATGTTATAATGGTTGGGATTGTTTGTGGGTGGAAATCTTATTTATAGTTTAAATTTATATTTCCAATTCAAAAACTTACAATGCTTTTACCACATTTAAAAAAGTGTTTTATTAAATATAATATTATATCAGATATATTAAATATATTATATATTACTATACTATTATATAATATTATTATATTAGGCGACACGGTGGCTCAATTAAGACTGTCACCCTTACAGCTATAAGGTCGCTAGTTTGAATCCCGGCTGGGCCAGTTTCCTCCACATGCTCTGGTTTCCCCCACAGTCCAAAGACATGCGCTATAGGTGAATTGAATAAACTAAACTGGCCATAGTTTATGTGTGTGAATGAGTGATTAAGGATGTTTCCCAGTACTGGGTTGCAGCTGGAAGGGCAGCCGCTGTGTAAAACATATGCTGGATAAGTTGGCGGTTCATTTTGCTGTGGTGACCCCTGATGAATAAAGGGACTAAGCCGAAGGAAAATGAATGAATTACTATATTAAATATATTATTTTATCATTTATTATCAAAGCATGAGTCAAATTTTAGATTTACAAATTGAAATAATGCATGCCTGTCTGAGGATGTTTGCTTTCAGCAGGGATTGCATATACTGCAAAAGGGCCTGTGATCAAAGTCTGGATGGCTTTCATTCTGGTGTCACCATTGGGTCAAAATTTTTCATAACCCAGAGCAGTGTTGTTGATGTAAGCAGATCAGTAGATCAATGAACATCCGACAGTTTGTATCCAAGAGCTATGCTGGAGCATCAGTGGGAAATCGATTGTGATTCAGAGCAGTCCTCTGGTGTATCGAGAGAGAAAATAGACCGGAATAACACGCTGATCCATTCAAAACCACTGCTGCAGTTAGTAGGAATGAGAGATAGATTGGTCTAAAAAGTCATTTTGGGCAGATGAAGTTTCTAAAGTCTTCATGGATTCTAAAAGAGTCAATATATCATGGAAACAACTGCATTTGATATAAGCAGCTACAACCATTTTGACAGCATGTTTATCTTTACATCTTTTTTCTGTGTTTTTCTCTCTGCTCTTTCATTGTCCCATCAGCTGCTCTATCTTGTTCTTCCTAGAGTAAACAATCCCCTCTGCTCAAGCATGCCAGCTATTTGCTGTGAATAACATCTTGCTTTTGGATACTTTTCAGATGTTGGTCCCAAAAGGGAGGCAGGGATATAATTTTAGGTTTTTCTCTCCCTCTTCTGAGTTCACAACAGTCTGACTTTTCTTGTTTTCTTTGTCCACCCCAGTTTTTCTCTCTGTTTCTATTTCCTCCTAGTTCCTCCTTTTCCTTTCTCAGAAATCCAATGATGCTTAGTTTACCCAAAAATGTAAATGTGCTCACCCTTAATACTTGATTCACTCTGAAAACGAGATTCTTTTTTCTTTTTTTTAATGTAGGATTTAATTATTAGGTTTTCAAATCCCACCCATAACCCTACACTCATGGAGGATTAGCAAATCGTACTAAAATGCACGAATGAATCATACAAATTAATAGGCATTAGACGCTAAATCAAAAATGATGCGAGAATGCATTGGATTTTCACAACGGTTAAAAAAAAAAACATCCAAAAATCATCCAACCCACAAATTAAACGCTAAAAAAAGTTTACAATAAGCACAACAGAGCACAAATTCAAAGAAAGACAGAAATGAGTCCTGGAAGTTGCGAATGCTAACATGGTGCAAAAAATAAATTAAAATTAAAATCAATCAAAGGTTAAAGAAAAAGTTGTTCTACAAAAAAGTAAATTAGTTTGACTTAAATATTGTGTATTTCTAACATAACAAAAGGTACAGGCTAAAAGTGCAATACCATGGGGTTATCCTGAAAGCAGGTTTTGGATATACCCTGGTAAATTTAAGGATGTATAAGCAGATAACCTCAGCTTTTGGTTCTAAACACAGAGGTACAGTAACTTTCAGTGTATGCAAGTAGGCACAGCAACTGCTCTGCACATTATAATTCATTCATTTCTTTTAGAATATTTTGTTATAGTTACTGCAGAAATGAAAAGACAAAGAAATAAGGTGGAATCACAGCCAATCCCTGTAAATGTTTGTGGATAAAATACCGGACCTGCAGATCTTTTTTTTTAGCAATCTAAAAACATAGTGCAAACATTAGTTGTTTGAATTATGCAAATTTACCATCAATATAATAAAGTCAGCATGAAATCAAAATTTACAATGATTATTTTGTTAGCGCAGATTGTTATTTTTTAGTTGAACAATTAATCTGTGCAAGTTAATCCACTGAAAAAAAGTAATCATTTGCTTTTGTGTTTAGAGTGGCAGTCCTTCACTGTTGACCTCAGTTCTCATTACAGTTAGAAGTACATCAAAATACTGACATAAAAATCTCAGCGACTTCTGGTTCATGCAGACTTTAGTGCATCTTTAATGCAAAATCAGCTTTTGTAAGCTGTTTGAACAGAACTGTGTGTAGGTACAGTGATTCCACTGTCATATTGGAGTGATATAAACACAAGTCTTTTTTTTTAAATTTTCGGCCTTTAAAATTAGATCAAAATCCCAGTAATTTTAAGGCCCACCACAACGTGATGTAGGAGTGCTGTTTTCCCCACCCACCCATCTCTACAGAACAGGTTTTGCAAAGAAACTGGGATTAAAAAATCGTTTCCAACTTTCTGCAGCTGCACCTCATGAATAAGTTTTACAAGTTTAAAGCAGTGCATGTTCATAATAAAGAAAAAACAGTAAAATCATGTTATTCATAACCGCTAGAATCACCACAGCTGCACAATGTCACTACAACTATGTAGGAGGATGCTTCAAACACATAACAGTCCAGGTTTGTGAATGTAAATCTGGATTATTATGTAGCATAATGAATATCCATACTGCAGTGTATATTAACTTATATCCTGTCACGCGAGACATGCAAAATCAGTGCAAAGTTAAACGTATGTGTGTGTGTGTACTGACTCATTGTTGTAGAAGGCTTGAATATACTCTACAAGAAATACATCAAAAAACCTTACTTGGTACTTTGACTTGTAAACTGAGTCATGCTTCATCCATGTCTGTCTCTGTCACTGACTGATTTTTATCTGAGATGACGAGAGTACAATCAGACACTCATGCTGAAATGGTCTGTGGGAAAACCAGCTCATTTGCATTTAAAGGCACAGGCTACAAAACAGCTACAATTTCCTCTGACTCCAAAATTCACATTTTCAGCAGGGTTTAATAAATGGTCTGATGGGTATTTTAAGCTGAAACTTTACAGACACTTTCTGAGGACACCAAATGCTTATCTTACATCTTGTAAAAGCAGTAAAATAGGAGCCCTTTAACAGAGACAATCTCTTCACCCACCCAGGTTGCAAAGGCCCTGTCACTGACAGAGAGAAGGAAAGAGTGGACAGGGCATGAGTTTCTTTATTTTAAAGAACACAAAGAAATGTTGAAAACAGACCTCTGCATTGGTTCATTTTCAAAAGGTACACTTTTTTTTACCTAAAAGGTCCACATTGGTAACATAAAAGTACACTTTTGTAAACTTTTTTGTACACTTTTACTATTAAAAAGTGAACTTTTTGAAAAGGTATTAGTACCAGTCAGAGCTTTTGTACTTTTATTTCTGAAAGTTGAATCTTTTCTGTCATATGTTTTATTTTAATTTTATTTTAAACAAGGCAATAATGAAAAAACAAATATTACTTTAACAACGTTGTTGTCTGTATGTGGCAATTTTCAAACGGTAAGAAAAAATATACCGTTGTAAAGTTAAAATATTTTTACTACAGTAAAAAATATACAAACAAAAGTGTTTCAAAATATGCATGAAATATTTGTGTCCTTCAAGTCCAAGTTTTTTGTGTTCCTGGATTTTTCCTGCAGTCTCCCATGATTGCGTGGAAATGGCTGGTGTCGAGGCCCGTTAACTGTGATTCCTGTCTCGAGCTCAGTGCCAAAAAGGGAACAGATCCAGCAGAGAGTTCTTAGCTTATCATGGCAATGTTTACGGAGCTCAGATTTGAGCGATGTCCCGGGGCTGGCTTTCCTCTATGTAGGCTACCTCCTAATGAACTCTGGGTTAACAAATAGCGAGTGTTGAAGTTTGTAATATCACGTTTCGCTTCAAAAGCTTCAAACAGTCCACAAAGGCATTTAAACATGCACTGGGTTATTTTCACACATGATCTGATGATGACAAATGCCTCTGAGCAAACAATGTGATTCTTTCTTTCCCACACTCGATGCTTGCTCTTGATAGTGAGGTGATTATTAAGAAATGTAAGATAAGCTTGTAATTGAGGATAGTGTACACATTGTTACAAGTCTAATTTTATCAGAGTTTCCTCCCTCCTATGTTGTTTTCTGCTTCTTTTTTTGTTTTGTTTTGACTTTAAAGGGATAGTTCACCCAAAAATACAAATTCTGCCATCTTTATGATCACTTTCCACTTGTTCCAAACCTGTTTGAGATTCTTAGGGTTAACAAAAATTATTGACGCAATGATTGCTTTTTTCGTTCTTCAGAACATCTTGTTTTGTGTTCAACAAAAGAAGGTTTGGAACAAAGTTTTGAGTGTCAGTAAATAGTGAGTGAAATTTTCTCCTTTAAATAGTGGGTTAAAATTTCACTTAAGTCTCATTTTAAGCTTTAAGATAAAAGATGGATCTTCTTGTATCACTTCATTGCAGAAATTGCCGTTTTTGTAATAAGCTACATTAAGTCAAATCATTAAGTTAATCTTACATTCAGTCAAAGTGGTCTTTATTAAGAAATAAAATCTGTCGATTAAAGAAGCAAAACTGACTTGATAACTAACTGAACTAGACAAACATGCTCAAAACTATAAATTTTTTTAATAAGCATTGCACATTCAGCATTTTTATTAAATCAAGATATTAGATCAAATTTTTAAAAGAGTTTTTGTTTAAGATTTTTATTAGCATGTAAATGCATTTTTTCACTTTACTTAAAGTGAGTAAACCCATTGCCTTAAAAGCAACAAACCCTCTTGTACTTCAAGCGGCATTTGTGTGAGACTCATCATTTCAGAAAGACTTGAATAAACTCCACCACAAATACATCAAATAAACTTACTTGGTATTTTTGACTAATGAGCTGAAACTTTACAGACACATTCTGGAGACACCAAAGGCTTATATTACATCATGTAAAAGGGATAAAATAGGTACCCATTAAGCTTGTTGTCAAGATGCAAACTAATATATTCTTTTAAAGAGCCCCTATTATACATGAAATAGGGTCATATTTTGGTTGTAAGGGTCTCCAACAACAGTCTAATAGGCATGCAAGGTCAAAAAACACTTTCATGATCTTATAATCTGCATTTATTTTTACCTAATTATCCCAGCGACTCCAATATGAATCGTTCAACGATTCATTTGTTCCCAAACCCTTCCTTAGCGCGAAGCTAATCTGAGCTTATTGCACCGATGACAGCCTGCTGCGATTGGTCGACACTGACAGCCTTCAGCGCGAGACTTCCCAGCAGCTAATCAACAATATAAAAGTAGTCAGAGTGCATACACGTTTCATAGTGTAAGGCGTAGATTTTGGCTGTCAGTGGGTGAATGTAAATACAGACGATGGACTTGAAAATACAGACGACTATTTTATTGAGCAACAACTCCAAGTTAAATCTGTAAACGAAGCAGCACGTGTCGCGTTTTCAACCTGGCTTTACACGTGATATGAGAAAATAAAGAGTTAACCTGATACAGTACACACAGTTACAAGTAACAAAACACAATTAAATACATCATTTGCAAGCTAGAGTAAACGAGGCAACAAATTTAATCGCATGTACTTACACTTGTGAAATGGAGGAAGAAACTGATCCATGATGCACTGATCCATGTTCTGACATAGTGCCTTACATCAGTAGTCTTTTCTGATCCTTCCTTTAACAAACGGCCGATGAATTCTTCTTTGTAAGCATGTAGTTTCCAGAAGCACTGCACAAGGCTGGGCTATAATGCTGAGGTATTTTTGCAAAAATAAACCTCAACCACTGACTCTTCACAGTTTCATCTTTGGGTAGAGACTTTCAATAATATCCATCTGAGCAAAGCGTGACTTCAATTCAACCAACGTCTGCTAAGTTACAGTGTGTGTCTAGCCGCAGGTTTCAAATCTCCCGGGTTTGCGCGTGCAACTACTGGGCGGGGCTTTTGTTTCGTAGCTGCGTCACTGCGAAACACCTAATGACTCTTATCAAGATGACTCGTTTGAAGCAATATGAGTCGACTCTTTTATAGATGAATCAACAATTTTAAACAGTGTACACTTACAGATTTAAGCCTTAGCTGGATATTTCACTTCAATTAGAGCTGTGTTACACACTACATGGAAGGTCATTTTCAAAAAACCATAATATGGGCTCTTTAAACGAAGAAACAAACAACAGATTTGAGAACCTAGCACTGTAAAAATGTTGGGTTCCAGATAATATATTCATGTTGTCCCAACACAAATCAATTAAGTTAAATTAATTGTTTTTACAAATCTAAGTGAATTGAATATACATTCTTTTTGTCCCAAATAACTTAAGAATTGTGTTGATTCAGCTAATTTTAATTATGTAGTTTGAACAAACAGCAGAAATTTATTTTGCCTTCTAAGGCTGAAACAAAAACAAAAAACACAAATAGCTGAAGCAAAAGCACAAATCAAGGGCAGTTATTAAAAAAAACTGTGCTTCAATTAAATCTTTGTCTTTTCTAAAGATTCTTGAAATTGGAACTTTTAGTTGTGGTCTTATTTTTAAAACTGGCACAGGAAACTTACTAAATTTAATCAACAGCTTGATTTTATTAAAGCTTGTTTTTAGTCAAATGTAGCTCAAAATGAGTTCTGATTTACTTGGCGAGACCAATTTTCTTTTAATATTAACTTTCAAGTATCTTTTTATGGCAATAAAACAAGGCTGAAATAAGTTTTTGACTTTCTTGTATTTCAGTTTGTGCTGTGTTTTTGTCCTACTACTATATCACTCTCCTTCAGTGTGTTTAGTCTACACTATCATCTCTTTGTAGAGATACGGATCATCCTGTATTTTCATGATGAGAGCTTGATGAGAGGCTAATTACTGCAATCCTCAGAGAAACAGCAGGGCTTATCTTTAAGCATAGGTTTCATAGGTCATAGGTTTGTGTCTCAAATGGATAGATTCCCCCTCCCCCCCCCAGTATTTTACCCACGTGACTGGGACTGTTTCTTGCTTACAGCAAAATACCATAAGGCCATTAGAAGTTGAAATTTTATCTTGTAGATCAGTGTGGCAGGGCTTTAGGTATATAAGTCCTGCAGGTAAATATACATTTGAAAGAGAAGATGCACAGCGAAATCACTGAAAGGCAGATGTTTCAGGTTTCAAGAAGCAGGTGGATAATTCAGCGTTAGGGTGAAGGATCAAGAGCACTTTAAAGTATAGTGGGGGCTGAGGAAGGGAGTCTGGGGAAAAGGGACTAGTAAAACAGGATAAAATTTTCCCCGGTGAAAAAAGGATGTCTCCTCAGGAAATTACTTTCACATAGGTTACAAAGCCTGCCAAGGGTTTAAACTCTGTCAGCACTTTATTCTTTTTTAACGCAAGTATGTAAGCTGCATGAGCTGATAATATTTGATAGTAGTTACCATTACAAATCTTTCTTCTGTGTTATAGAAAAATATGAATACTATGAAAAAGTTAATGTAAATGAAAATTACAGTGCATCCGAAAAGTAGCGCTTCACTTTTTCCACATTTTTTATGTTACAGCCTTATTCCAAAATAGATTAAATTCATTTAATTCCTCAAAATTCTACACACAATAACCCATAACGACATTGTTAAAAAAAGATTTTTTGAAATTGTTGTAAATTTATTAGAAATAAAAAAAACCTGACAAATCACTCGTACATAAGTATTCACAGCCTTTGCTCAATACTCAAGTCTTTTAAAATATGATGCCACAAGCTTGGCACACCTGTCTTTGGGAATTTCTGCCTATTCCTCCTTGCAGTACCTCTCAAGCTTTATCAGGTTAGATGGAAAGCGACGGTGTACAGCCATTTTCAGATCTCTCCAGAGATAGGATTTACATCTAGGAGTTGCTGTGAAGCCACTTCACTGATATTTTGGTCATGTGCTTTGGGTCATTGTCCTGCTGGAAGATAAACCGTCACCCCAGTCTGAGGTCAAGAACACTCTGAAGCAGGTTTTCATTCAGGATGTCTCTGTACATTGCTGCATTCATCTTTCCCTCTGTCCTGACTAGTCTTCCAGTTCCTGCTGCTGAAAAACATCCCCACAGCATGATGCTGCCACCACCATGCTTCACTGTAGGGATGGTATTAGCCTGGTGATGAGCGGTGCCTGGTTTTGAGAGTCCTTCAGATGCCTTTTGGCAAATTCCAGGCAGGGAGTGGCTTCCGTCTGGCCGCTCTACCATACAGACCTGAATGGTGGATTGCTGCACAGATGGTTGTCCTTCCCGATCACTCAGCTTAGATGGCTGGCCCGCTCTAGGAAGAGTCCTGGTGGTTCCAAACATCTTCCACTTTCGGATGATGGAGGCCACTGTGCTCATTGAATCTTTCAAAGCAGCTGAAGTTTTTCTGTAACCTTCCCCAGCCTTGTGCCTCGAGACAATACTGTCTCGGAGGTCTACAGACAATTCCTATTTCTTCATGCTTGGTTTGTGCTTTGACATGCACTGTCAACCCTGGGACCTAATATAGACAGGTGTATGCTTTTTCAAATCATGTCCAAGCAATTGAATTGACCACAGGTGAACTCCAATTAAGCTGCTGAAACATGTCAAAAATGATCAGTGGAAATAGAATGTACCTGAGCTCAATTTAGAGCTTCACGACAAAGGCTGTGAATACTTATGTACATGTGATTTTTCAGGTTTTTTATTTTTAATAAATTAGCAACAATTTCAAAAAATAATTTTTCACATTGTCATTATGGGGTATTGTGTGTAACATTTTGAGGAAATAAATCAATTTAATCCATTTTGGAATGAATTATGGTGGCGGTGGCCCATTGGGTAGCAAAATCGCCTCACAGCAAAAAGGTCACTGGTTCGAACCTCGGCTGGGTCAGTTGGCATTTCTGTGTGGAGTTTCCCCGTGTTTGCGTGGGTTTCCTCCGGGTGCTCCGGTGTCCCCCACATGTCCAAAGACATGTGGTATAGGTGAATTGGGTAGGCTAAATTGTCCAAAGTTTATGTGTGTGAATGAGAGTGTATGGATGTTTCCCAGTGATGGGTTGCAGCTGGAAGAGCATCTGTTGCGTAAAACATATGCTGGATAAGTCAGTGGTTCATTCCGCTGTGGCGACCCCAGATTATTAAAGGGACTAAGCCGAAAAGAAAATGAATGAATGAGATGCGTTTTGGAATTCACACAATGAATTATTAACTTGCTGAACATTACTCAACTAACTAAGAATTCAGACTGTCTTGTTTTAATAGTTCATTTCCTGATCTACCCCTTCCTTTCCATCTCTAAGGAAGATACAATATGTGTGTGATTTGTATGTGCATGGATATTAAGTGATGGATAAGTACAATGGATTGGTTCAATGACTGTCAATTAGACACAAGCATCGGCCATTACAAGTCAAGCCCAAAAACTGTAACATATTTTTCTCATATTTCTCCACCCAATTTTCCTCCAAAAGCAAATATTTGTGTAATTGTTGAGCCATGGCACAGACACTGAGCCCAGTGGTCAGATCTCCTATTTAAAGTCCATTAGTAGTTGGAAAGGAGCATTGACTTAGGTTATGAAAGCCAGATGTTGCTGCCTGAGAAGGAAAGCATTTTTTTTCTCTCTTTATAATCTGTGTGTGTGTGAGTGTGTGTGTGGGGGGGTGTCAAGTCGGGTGGAGGATGGGGTGTTTAACGCGTACAGCTATACTAACATTTAAATTTACCCCAGAAACTAACTAAAGAGCATCCTTATGACCTTTCGGACCTAATGAACTCATAGATAGGATAAACACATCCATATTTCATACAGTAAGTGCATGAGAAGCCAGTCATATTCCTGACTCCACCTGCTTCCTTCCCGCTTTCCTGAGGAGCTCAACGCTAATTAACTTCCTGTTGCGAACATGGTCTTTCTTGCCACACGGCTCCTTGGGTGCGTTGAAGTCAGGGTGGAGGTGTAGCCCGAAGAATTTGTTTGGACTGTGTCTCTGTTTCCGTGAATTCTGCCCTGTCAGGAAGTGTGACTCTGCCCAGACAATAGGCAATTGTGAGGCTGGACCTGAGCTTGCAGGAAACCCAACACACACACACACACACACACGCACACACACACACGCACACACACACACACACACACACACACACACACACACACACACACACACATACACACAATGTCAAAATCAACCTTACTATCTTTAAACAGTCTCCTGAAGTCAAAATAGTCACCTCAAAGGTACTTTTTAAGGGACCGTTCACACAAAGGTGAAGAACAAGAAAGTTTTAAAAATGGATCTAAATTCAAAACAATAGCACAGCCACACTGTAAGTAATGTAATTTTTTTCCCAGCAAGCATAAAAAAGATGTCTAATAGACGTCTAAACATAGTCGTCTTGGCTAAAACAAGGTTAAATTTGGGCTGTCAGTGAAGACATCTAAGAATAGCCCAAAACAAATAAACAGAAATGAATGACTACACATATAAAGTCTGTCTATTTGATGACCACATGTCTAGTTTTGGGCTATTCTTAGATGTCTATTAGATTTTCACTGATAGCTCAAGTTTAGCCTTGTTTTAGCCGAGCTGTCTAAGTTTAGATGTCTACTAGACATGTATTACCACAAAATTGTTTGCTGGGTTGTTTGTCTGCATATGTGAGCTTATTCGATCTCACTAGGTAACAACTTTTTTTACGTATTGTCAGAAAAAGTGGCCAACTCAAACAAATTCATACTATTTCATTTGTATATTTAAAAAGAGGTGTGCCCCTAAACCCCACCGCTAAATCTATACCCTTTGATGGGGGATGAGCAAATCACAGTAAAATGTATGAATGAGATGTGCGAATAAATACGAATTAGCGACTAAATAAAAAAGTTTCGAATTGCTGTGAGATTGCGCTGACATTTCAGCAGGGGCGGGCTGAAACAATAAGTAAGGTAAGCAGCCGCTTAGGGCCCCGTGGGGCCAAGACCTATGCTAAGAAGCCCATATTAATCTTATAGCTCTTTTATACATTCTCTATCATATTTTGTAAAAATCTATCTAGAACCATTAAGATTTTAACGGTTTTGATTCTTTTCAAAACCGCAAAACTTCTTTCCAATCACAGAAATGGCTAATTAACTGAACTTGTTTTTGTATTTGTGATTTATTTTTATTGTATTTAACTTTACATTGAGAAGATAAAGGTTCCACTTAAAATATGTTTTTAACATGCAGTTAATAAAAAAAAAAAAAACGAATCTACAGGGAAAAAACTAATCTATAGAGACATAGAATGTCTTGACTTTTAATGCTAGGGCCCCATAGCTGAATTGCTTAGGGCCATCCAAATCACTAAGTCCGCCCCTGCATTTCAGTATTGGCTTGCTTATTGTCAATATTATCATGATCAACCTAATAAGAAAATACATTATCGCCTGCTAATGGATTGCTAGGACTACAATGGTACAATGGAAATGTATCAGCAGACCCGAAAAAGCAACAAAAAGCTTTTTCCTGTTTAGAGTTGGAGTTGTCGGAGTTCTGAGAGGTGTATTTTTTTATTTATTTTTTTAAGATGGGGCTGAAAAAATACTGAACAAAACTCACCTCTCAAATCTTCAACAGCACGCCTGACACTAAACAGGAAGTAGCAGTGTTCGTCATTTTTTGCGGTCCCCCGACATGTTTCTGTTATGGTCTTTGCTATTGGCAGCGCATTTCTCTGTTTGCATGTGTTGAGTAAATGTATGTGTCTAAGAGGTTTTCTCGGTTCATTAATATTTTTTCTATTTGGATATTTCCTTAAAGGGCACCTATGATGAAAATCATCTTTTGTAAGCTGTTTGGACATAACTGTGTGTACGTATCCACACACATATTGTAAGTGTCTACAGTCATATTGGAGTGATGTTAAGACAATAGTCTTTTTTTTTATTTCCTGGCGTTAAAATAGCATCCAAATCCCTCCCATTTGGGCGCTCTGTGTGTGTCTGTGTGTGTCCACTGTGTGTCTATGTGCGTGAACTTTGCAACGGCATTGTTTGTGACTCATCATCACAGAAAGGGTTGAATTAACTCCACAACAAATACATAAAATAATCATTGGGAAAGTTTTTACTGTAGTATTTCTCACAAATATTACATGAGATCTGCTTCGTTGGCATTGCGGTGGCGCAGTGGGTAGCGCTGTCGCCTCACAGCAAGAAGGTCACTGGTTCGAGCCTCGGCTGGGTTAGTTGGCATTTCTGTGTGGAGTTTGCATGTTCTCCCTGCGTTCGCGTGGGTTTCCTCCGGGTGCTCCGGTTTCCCCCACAAGTCCACTTAAGGTGAAATGGGTTGGCTTAATTGTCCGTGGTGTATGTGTGTGAATGGGAGTGTATGGGTGTTTCCCAGTGATGGGTTATGGCTGGAAGGGCATCCGCTGCATAAAACATATGCTGGATATGTTAGCAGTTTATTCCGCTGCGGCGACCCCTGATTAATAAAAGGTCTGAAAAGAAAATTAATAAATGAATCAATGCTTCCTTCATGTCTGTCACTGTGCTGTTTATCTGACGCAGCCGAGGCAGAGATTGAGGCACACTCTGACAGGAACATGAAAGCGGTGGGCGGGGAGAACCAGCATTAAAGGCACAGGCCACAAAAACAGCTACAATGTGTTCAGAGCAGAAAACTCCAGTATTCTGAAAGGTATCATAAATAATCTGTTTGGTGTTTTGAGCAGAAACTTTACAGACACACTCTGGAGACACAAAAGACTTATCTTAAATCTTGAAAAAGGAGTAAAATAGGTGCCCTTTAACTTGCAGCACATTTGATACCTCTCAGCCACCGTACTTTGCAGTATGCTTCTAATGAGATATGAAGTATGAGATATGAAAAAGCTGTTGTGAATCTAATGGAAAATGTCATCCTGTTCCCTAATCTTAAATCTATCTGCTTGGTGTGATAACATTAGGAGGACAGCTTACGTAACTGTGTGTGTTTACTTAGTTTAGTCTGTTTTTAGAGTACGTCCAAGGACAAAAACACAGGTCAGAGTGAGTGTGTGTGTGTGCAGAGCTGTGAGGAATGCTGTAGTCTGACCTCTGACCTCTGTGTGTGTTTGTGTGTCCACACCTTGCTTGTCTCCACTCATGCACACACACGCTTAAAAAGATCTGAAATCTTTCCCTTTGGCCTTTGACAAAGACTAGAAAAACACCTGAAAGTGTGCGCTTCCTAAAACCAACAAATGGTCCATTGTGTCCTCACATGTCCTTCATTCTTTCACTGTTAGCATCTCGTATGTATTGCCAAAAGATGTTTGTGTCTCTCTGAGCAAACGTTGGGTTTCTAGTGTGTTACTCTTAGAGTCTTTTGCCTGTGTGTTTGAAGTCTGTGCACATATCTGAGTGTAATTATGCTTGTGGTGTGGGAGGGGTGGGATCTTAATGGTAGAGTGTGGCGGGACGGGTATAAAGTGTGGCACTCTCAGTGATTTGGTTATATACAGTAGCAGCGTATGGGCGTAAAGGGAAGATAGTATGGTGGATGAAGTTTTAAAGTTTTTTTATTACTGTGGTATTACTGGAAAATATCCATCTATCTATCTATCTATCTATCTATCTATCTATCTATCTATCTATCTATCTATCTATCTATCTATCTATCTATCTATCTATCTATCTATCTATCTATCTATCTATCTATCTATCTATCTATCTATCTATCTATCTATCTATCTATCTTTCTATCTATCTATCTATCTATCTATCTATCTATCTATCTATCTATCTATCTATCTATCTATCTATCTATCTATCTATCTATCTATCTATCTAATCTAATATCTATCTTATTACTGGAAAATATCCATCTATCTATCTATCTATCTATCTATCTATCTATCTATCTATCTATCTATCTATCTATCTATCTATCTATCTATCTATCTATCTATCTATCTATCTATCTATCTATCTAAATATCTATCTATCTATCTATCTATCTATCTATCTATCTATCTATCTATCTATCTATCTATCTATCTATCTATCTATCTATCTATCTATCTATCTATCTATCTATCTATCTATCTATCTATCTATCTATTTATCCATCCATCCATCCATCCATCCAATCATCCATCCATCCATCCATCCATCCATCCATCCATCCATCCATCCATCCATCCATCCATCCATCCATCCATCCATCTAATTTGGATTTAGATTTTTTTACAATGCTTTACTAATTGTAAAGATTATCAAATCAGAATCTTCAGAATAAGAAAACTTCAAACAACAATAAAAACAAGTGTCTAGTGTAGCCCAACTGGTTCAAAATATTTGAATGTTTTTCAAAAAAATAACTGTCATAAATGGAGAAAATAAAAATTATATTTTGGATGATATTTGGATGCTATTATGATGTTATTTTATTGAAAAACATTCAAATATTTTAAATCAGTTTGGGGCTAAAATATACACACAAAAAACATGTTTGCTGTTTGTTCAAACTACTTATTTAAAATGAGCACCATTCTTAAGAGTTTTTTTTTTTACGACAACTTTTTCATGTTCGATATACTTACATTTATAAAACGTATATTCCTTCATGTTGTCCCAACACAGATTGTGCAGAACCATTTTGTTTTAAAGTGTATGAGCCAAAAAGGTTGATAGTTGAAAAAGTCTCGGGAGAGACATACACTGTAAAAACAAATTCTTACTTAAGAGTTCTTTTGTTTCTAGTCCAAATATCAAAACATTTTTTAACCTCTTAAAGACAAGTTATTTTGGGGTTTCTGCCTGGATTTTGCCTATTCAAATTCAAAAGCTTCCTAAATCCACTTCCATGAAGAGGTGTAAATGCAAAAGTTTGAAATCATTAGAAAAAAAACTTTGAATTTTTATAAAACACTATTGAAAGTGATTAAAATCATTGTATATGTTGTCTGTGTTATAATCAACCCCTCCTAAAAAGGTGCTTTTTTTTTGGCAAACTAAAATTTGGAAGTGCACCTTTTAGGTTCTGGGTGGTGTAGGTTGCTGTAATAAATTTTGGTGGTTTCTGCACGTCAGTAATTATAGGAAAATGTCTCTATCATAATCTATGCAAAAGTTATTCTATTCAACTGATGAGAGAATTCAGTAGAATTCAGAAGTAAATGACGTCACGGACCCGGTAGTTTGGGAGGTTACATAATTCTGAAATAATACTGGGCAGTGGCTCAGTGGTTACAGCAAGAAGGTTGCTTCACAGCAAGAAGGTCGCTGGTTAGAGTCGGAGTTTGAATGTTTTCCTTGTGTTGGCGTGGGTTTCCTTCAGGTGCTCCGGTTTCCCCCACAGTCCAAAAACACGAAGTATAAGGGAATTAGATAAACAAAATTGGCTGTACTGTGTGAATGTAAGAGTGTATGGGTGGTTCTCAGTACTGGGTTGCAGCTGGAAAGGCATCCGCTGCGTAAAGCATATGCTGGAATAGTTGACGGTTCATTCCGCTGTGGTGAGCCCTGATAAATAAGGGACTAAGCCAAAGGTATTCAAAGTCATCCAAAATTTTATTTTATATTTTATTTTATTTAGTGTAGATATTTAGACTAGAAACATGACAAAAAATAAAAGCATTTTTGATGCATAATGGTAATGGCAAAAAATGTAACCAAACTATAACTCCTAGAATATTTAGGGTTAAATGTGATGTTCTTGTTTTCGTTATTTTCAGAATCAACCAAGATGTTGTCTCATTAACACTGCATCATGATACTCATCTCCATCCGTCAGCTGAAATTCAGAGAAGTAATAATTCACTGGCAGGCCCAGACGGTCTGGTTGTTATGTGGTTACTGAAGCAACAGGACTTTTGGAGGACCAGGCTGGAGCCTGCGGCTGCTGGGCTGCTGTGTGTGAAGGCCTGTCGCTCTGTGGCTCCATGCCCAGCCACCACTCCGGAAAATTCCTCGCTAAGGGTCAGCAGTGGAGAAATAGTCAAAGCCATATACAGCCATTTTACTAACTGCACCGTTAAATGTTACCTCGTTAAATGCGTTTGCTGAGGAATTCAAGTCAAGGGATGCACATTCATGTGGTTCAACATTATGAATAAATCTCGCATTTGTCTTTCTTGCTGACAAACATTACACTAAAAACTAAATCAGAGGAATTGCATTTGGTTTGTGATTTGTGTGAGAACCGCTGCAGAAAACGACTGTGTGGTCTGTTGATTTTGCTCATCTGGCACTGCGTCATCTGCTTTATAAGGCTTTCAGTCTGTTAATAGGGGGCTTTGTTAAGCCTGATATTGCACGCACTTAACAAAATATTGGCATTTGCCATTTATAAGAGCCCTTAGAAGTGCTGTTAAATTCCCACAGCCAACAAAAGCTGCCACAGGCCACCAATGCATTTTCAATTATTATTAAAACCAAAAACGCTTGTTCTGACAGATGACAACAAATGTGCAACAGACCCATTTACCCATTTTTTTTAAAATTTGCTGTTAAATTATTCACTACCAATCCTTCAATAAGATGACATTTACTTTATAGAGCCTTAAAAAAATGTATAGCTGAAACTGTGGTCCTTGTGGATTCATATAATTCAAGTATACTGCAGCTGAGTAAAAAAATTAACTTATACTGACAAAACAAAATATGTTTGTAGACTGTTGTAAGTGTATTATTTTTAGCTAAGGCTGGGGATTAATAATGTGTAAATAATGTTTATTTGGGACAGATTTATTGTTTTGCTTCATAACAAGTCATCATCCAAAGCCATGGATATTAATTTAGTTTTGCCTGTAAATGTTTTTATTCTTGACTTTTGAAGTGCTGGTAGGCATTGACTTGCATGTTATGCACCACAAAGGATACCGGTATCAGTGAAATATCTTCTTTAATGTTTTAACGATGAAAAAGTCAGCTACATCTTGGATGACCTGAGGATAAGTCAATAAAATCCAATTTTCATTTTCAATTTATTTCTTGGTTAATCATAAAGCACTGATTAAAATACTTATTGGAGTTGGCTCCAATAGCCTAGTGACACTATAATGTTCACAGCGACCCTAGTTTGATTCTTGGCTCTTCCCCTCTTTCTGCTCCCCGCAATTTCCTATCAATACTATCCTATCCATTAAAAGATTTTGAAAATTCTAGTTGTAAAAACCCTGGAGCGTTACTGGCTTTTATGACTTTTCAATGTCAGTGAAGTTATCGTATATAGTTCTTTGCACTATAAATTGTTAACTCTTTAAATTTATATTTACTTATTTCATTCATTCATTTTCTTATCGGCTTAGTCCCTTTATTAATCAGAGGTCGCCACAGCAGAATGAACTGCCAACTTATCTACCATATGTTTTATGCAGTGGATGCCTTTCCAGCTGCAATCCAATACTGGGAAACACCCATACACACACATACACTACAGACAATTTAGCATTCAATTCACCCATAGCAAATGTCTTTGAACTGTGGGGGAAACCAGAGCACCTGGAGGAAACTCAGAGAACATGCACACAGAAATGTCAACTGACCCAGCCGGGACTCAAACCAGCGAGCTTTTTGCTCTGAGGCAATCGTGCTATCCACTGCTCCACCTTGACACCCCTATTTATTTATTCATTCATTTTCTTTTCGGCTTAGTCCCTTTATTAATCAGGGGTTGCCACAGTGGAATGAACCGCCAACTTATCCAGCATATGTTTTATGCAGCGGATGCCCCTCCAGCCTCAACCCATTACTGGGATACATACATACACTCATTCACACACATAGACCACGGACAATTTTGCTTACCCAATTCACCTGTACCGCATGTCTTTGGACTGTGGGGGAAACCGGAGCACCCGGAGAAAACCCCTGCAAACACGGGGAGAACATGCAAACTCCACACAGAAATGCCAACTGACCCAGCCGAGGCTTAAACCAGCGACCTTTATGCTGTGAGGCGAGAGTGCTACCCACTGCGCCACCGTGCTGCCCTTATTTATTTATAATTGTAATTTATATTATAATTATTTTAATATGAACTTAATATGAATATTACAGTAGTAACCTATATATACATTTAAAGGTAAAGCTGAATTGAGAGCTTCCCTGTGCAAAGGATTATGAGTGCTTAAAGTGTCCACCGGTTGCTTCTGTTTAAAATCCTTCATTCTGTATAGCCCTTCAAAGTGGTCATTTTGAATACTTTGGATTGGAACGAGTCTGAAGTTCACTTCTAAGGACAATATATCCCATTTGAAATGCTTTGAATGAGTGACATGGGCCCAGTGTGTGCCACCAGCCCACAAAAGATTTCCAAATATTTTTTTTAACCAAAAACATTTGTTCTGACAGATCCCAACAGATGAGCAACATAAGGTAAACTACTGTTCAAACAGTAACATCTGATATTAAGCAAAGGTCAAACCAATGCTTAGCAGGAGTCCTGCAGCCTGCAGTTGTTTGCTTTTCATTAAGGTCAACTGAAATGTCAATAAAATTAAATTAAAATAAATAAAATAAAATAAAACATTAATTTGATTTACATTTACAATGTTTTACATTTACAAATAGTTATACATATACATCAGAGTGTGTTAACCTGATTAACCTAGTTAAGCCTTTAAATTTCACTTTAAGCTGTATAGAAGTGTCTTGAAAAATATCTAGTAAATCATCATGGCAAAGAAACAATAAATCAGTTATTAGAAATGACAGAAATTGGAGAAAACAGAAATTAACAGGATGGCTAATATTATAGGCGGGCTAATAATTCTGACTTCAAATGTATGTTGAATTTTAGATATATAATTTTAGCCCTCCTGTCAAATTTAATTTATTTTTCATATATTTCCCAAGCAATATTAGGTCTATATTATTAGGTCAATATTATTAGCTCCCCTAAGAAATTTGTTTTCCAACTATTTGGTTTAGAAATGTATTGACAAATTCTCTATGTTAAACGACACTTGGGGAATATAAAAACAGTATTATACAGGAGGCCTAATTATTGTTTCTTCAACTCTATCATATAATACCTCCTTAAACTGAATATGAACCAAGTATTTATCACAAGTTTTAATAAACTCAGAGTTTAATACCTCAGACTCTATCAATTAACTTTAATAATGCCAAAGCTGTTTAAATTCAGGTAAAATTAGAGAAGAAAAACATGAGGAGACCAGGAAGCATTTATTGAGCCATATGTGTAGCAAATGTTTTATGTCACGGATAAATCAGACAGGAACAAAACCAACAAAAAGAGCATCAGAATCAAAACACAGATTTGAATATACATTCACTCAGTCTCTTGATGACTGTGGTTTATTAACTCCCTGACTGATATTTCCTGTTGGTTGGCAAAGAGTATAGAAGATTCCACTGTGAGGCACTTTTACCTTCCTGTATAAATTCTCACTTGGAAACATCCTTCCTGCTGCTACTTTAAAAGTCTAAAACAACTTCTATAGGTCGAGATGGCAGCCTTACTGAAAATGTGTTTTTGAAGGACTGCATGTAGTGTTCTTGTGTGGTCCAACTAAGTGTGGGGTACAGCAGCTGTGCAGCTGTACCTGAGGCGGGACTCAGCAACTGGGCCAGGGTGATGGGTGAACATGGTCAACATTAAGGTAGTAATCCTGACTGACAAGAATAATATATGGGAAAAGAAGTGAAACATGTACAGCACTGAAAAGACTAGCATGTAAAATGAATAGGTTTACAAAGGTCTACAAATCCTGGTTCTTGGCTCCCTCTTATGGTCAAAACATGTTTTAAAACTGCCTAATTCATTCATTCATTTTCTTTTCGGCTTAGTCCCTTATCAGGGGTCACCACAGCGGAAAGAACCGCCAATTTATCCAGCACATGTTAGGGTGCCCTTCCAGCCGCAACCCATCTCTAGGAAACATCCATACACTTCCATTCACACACCCAATTCACCTGTACCGCATGTCTTTGGACTGTGGGGGAAACCGGTGCACTCAGAGGAAACCCACGCAAACACGGGGAGAATATGCAAACTCCACACAGAAATGCCAACTGACCCAGCCAAGGCTCGAACCAGCAAACTTCTTTCTGTGAGACGAGAGTGCTATACCCACTGCACCACCGTGCTGCCCTTCGTTTAAAATGTCTTTTCAAAATCCTTTGACCAGTATAAAGATTAAACTAAAGCACACAATTCTACAGTTATATAAATATACAGGCAAAATTATTAACACACTTCCAAAATTTTATTCTTTTGCCAATATTTCAGAGTATAGAATTTTTACAGCATTTTCTATTACATTTTTCTTCGGGAGAAATTCTTATTTCTTTAAGTATGGCTGGAATACAAGAAGTTTAAAAACTATAAACAAAATATTTTCAGGTCAACATTATTTAGCCCCTTTCAGAAAAGATTTTTTTTTTGATTGGGTACAGGATAAACCAGTGTTGTTCAGTTAACCTGATCAAACTAGTTAAGCCTTTTTAATTGCATTTCTAAGCTGAATACTACACTACCGGACAAAAGTCTTGTCGCCTATTCAAGTTTTAGGAACAACAAATAACAACTTCTAGTTGATCATTTGGTATCAGAAGTGGCTTATATAAAAAGGCAAAGGCCTTAGATTATGCTTATTTGACCAAAATAAAATATGATCATGCCTTAATTTTAAATGACTTAATTAGGACAGTAAGGTCTAACTTCGCTGAGACAAAAGTCTTGTCACT